>NC_056746.1:627538337-627678337 GCF_019279795.1 Protopterus annectens
GGGCACCCCCATTACTGAGACCACTCCTGTTTGGCATATGGCTCTCTTAGGTACAAGCTATCACAGTAGGGATATGTCTGTCCATGTGAGCTAATGCATACTGTGGCCTATACTGCATTCTCCAGGTGACACACACATCCTCCACAAAGGTATCATATAGACAGATACCGGTTGTCAAACCCATGTTGTAAAGCTATAGGCCAAACTAAGCATAGTCATCCACCTTTATGGAACATAGTATCCCCACAGTACCACACAGGTAGTAGCCACCAACATGATGAACAGGTACCGATGTGTACATGCAACCTAGTGTTACGTCATCTCTCCTTTGATAATCATATTCCCCAAGGTATTTTGAAATCCCTCGGTGGATCACATAAGCAATAAGGGGACTGCATGCATGTCCACAAAGGTTGTTGTACACCTATAATGCATAGTCATCACTGACAGACTCTGCTGCTTTTGAACAGGTCTGACATATACCTCGGCCATAAACCCTCACTCACACAATTCAATGGAAACCGTAATGAGTGTGTGTGACACGGAAGACCTAGGCCAGGCATCCCTGCAGTGGCTGGCCTTGTCACAAGCATACAGATGTGACCTAAGGTCTGGGAAGCAGCAGCACAGTTTGGCAAAGATGACAGCTGTGTACTTGGATGAAGTAAGGTTCCCACACATGCAATAATTGAGGTAACATGTACGTATATGTATTTGCCTCACAGCTACCTCACATGTGCAATGCCTACTGATATGTCATACGGTAATAAAAGCAAAACCCCCAACACACTGACCAACACTGTCACACACATAGAGCACACACACTCACCAAGTGCAGGATTCAAACCCCTACCTAACTACTTCATGATACCTGAGGTGTACGCATTAACACGACGCGCTATACACAATACTGGGAGTTCTCTTTTCCACAGGTATAGTTGTAGGATGGTGACATCATCAGACTTGACAAAGATTGGTTTACCACTTTTAAGGTGTTTTACTACTCTCCTAAAAGGTTGCTCTTTCCCAAGGAGACCACACACAAACACACACACACACAGGTGTCAAGTGCAGGATTCAAACCCCTACCTAACTACGTCATGATACTAGAGGAGTACACATTACCACGATGTGCTATACACATTACTGGGAGTTCTCTTTTCCACAGGTATATTTGTAGGATAGTGACATCATCAGACTTGACAAAGATTAGTTTACCACTTTTAAGGTGTTTTACTACTCTCCAAAATGTTTGCTCCTTCCCAAGGAGACCACACACAAACACACACACTTGTCAAGTGCAGGATTCAAACCACTACCTAACTACTTTATGATACTACAGAAGTACGCATTTACACGCCTCGCTATACACATTACTGTAAGTTATCCTTTCCACAGGTGTATTTGTAGGATGGTGACATCATCAGACTATACAAAGTGGGTGACATTAGGTGGGCTACACTGAAGGAATGTCTAAACACTTTGGCCATGTGATCATCAAAGGGGAACTTACTATCTACCTGTGTCCCCAGGGCCATAATGACTTTCTCCATACATACTGGATTACCACCTATGTGGTAATTTGTGTGAACTTTGTTGTACCCAAAGGGGATGACTATACATTCTTTGGCATTCAGCTTGAGGGCATTGTTTTGACACCAGGTATCTGTCTCTGTAAGACATTTCTGGAGGATGTCTGTGTTAGCCGTACAGTCGATTATGGACCACAGTTACCAGTCATCTGCAAACCTGTTCAGCCATACACCTCCCATGCTTGCCTGTACCTCTGAGCAGTATCTACTGAACAAGTGGGGTCCCAGGACCAAGACCTGTGGGATGCCATTTGTGACTGGCTTAGAGTTGGACATGGCACCCGCAACTCTGAACATGTGTGTTTGATCTGTGAGCCACTTGGCCACACATCCTGTGACATAGCTGTTAATGTTCAAGCTGGTACGCTTGTCCATGATGACAGAGTGGGGAATGGTGTAGAAACTCCTTCGTGAGGTCCAGGTGGGCTGTGTGGACTACTATTACCTTCATCTATGTCCTTGGTAACTGTTTGAAATAAGTCAACTAGGTTTAGGAGCCAGGATCTGACTTTAACAAGGCGAAGTTGTGGAGAGTCCAGTGTCTGGAGGTCTCCAATATCTCAGTCTATGGGTTCCATGACAATTTGCTCAATAGCTCTGTAGACCAGGCTGAGTAGACATATTGGGCAATGGTGTCCATGTTCTGTTGTGGCACCCCCTTTGTGGAGCTGGATGACTGTTTGTGTATGCCATTCTTTGGGTACATAGCCTGTGGTACGCTTGTGTCTGGACAGTGAATGTAGGTGACGGTCTAATTCCTCATGGGCCTAGTGTAAGACGCAGCCTGGGACACCATCCAGTCACACTGATGGTGTGTTCTTAGCTTTGGTGAGGGCTGTCTTTACCTGCATGCCCATGACGTCTGAGGCTCTGCATCCTGTGATGGACATAGGCCCTTTTGGGGGTGATGGGGGGAGTTTATACTGAACTTGTCCTCCTGGATGTGGGAAATAAAAGTTGGTTTGGTGTATTTCTTTCCATTTTTCAGTAGCTGACAGCATTTTTGCAAGTTGACACCTACATGTCTGATATAGCTACCGAAGGCTTTGTGATTGTTATTCTTACATTCCTTGGCTATTTGTCTTTAGAAACTGTCCTTGGATTATTTTATGAGCGATCATTGTTTCTTCCTGATAATGATCAGTGATGCCTTAACTTTAGCGAAGTTGGTTCTATCATGTGTTCATTTCCTCCTCCTGTTGTCTAGCTTATTTATGGGCAACAACCACCTGATTGTTGTCCTATTTTTGGAGGAGTGCATCTTGGTTTTATTTGTGATGTCTCATTCCATGCATCCCTGTAGATGCTCATAGGATGCACTTGTAAATGATTCTGCATATTGTATACCATTATCCTATAGTAAGAGGTATTTGGAACGTTCCACTTTGGTCTCGGGAAGTGTGCATTTTGCTTTTGCAAATGTCTTCACAGTGGTTTCATTGACTGGGTGGGGGGGGGTGTCCAGTGTGATTACTTCATGATCTGATATTACCAGCGAGGGGTTTATCTCTGTAGTGGAACACTGGTATCCCATGTTGGTGATGATCATGTCCAGTATGTTGTCACCTCTAGTGGGTGTGGTGACCAGCTGTTCCAGGGTGTTAGGGTTTTTAAACTCTAGGAAACATTGGACGAAGGACGTTGTACACGAGTAATTCCACTGCTCACTGTTTGGGTAGTTGTAATCTCCTCATATAATGGTGTTTGATAGGACCTTTATATTTTCCACTGTTCTCCGGAATACTGAGTGAGGTTCCTGAGAAAAGATACATGATCTGTAGCAAGCTACAATCTGATGGGCAGCTTTGGCCAATGTTAGTTGCACTTGCATGGTCTCCAAGGCCTCATGCTGTGTCACTAACCTAAAGGTGTGGGTATCCATAAGGTAAATGGGTACACCCCTTCCTTTTGTATTTCACTCGTGGTTTTGGGTCCGAAGGTCGGAGGGATTGGGAGGGTTTTACGTGGAGCATATCCAACAGCTCTGTGTTTGACATAGCTTTGTATGTTAGGTAGTGAACACCTCTGAGTAGGCGATATGCAAGGGAGTACGGATGGAGCATTATGAGATGGTCTGTGTATGGCATGTATTTCATGCCGCTAATGCTCTTTGTGAGGTATTACTGCTGGCTTTCCAGTTGTTGTAGTTGTCTTGTGAGGTACATAGCAACAGTGGTGAAGTACTCTATTATAGTTCTAGTGAGTGATGAGTCGAGGGGAACACTGTCCTCTTCTATTCTGCATGAGACACATTTTGTGATGAGGTGTGCCACATAGGAGGGTTTTCTGACTACTGTGGGAATGTGATTATCACAGCTGTATCCACTGTCCACCTGTGACCCAAGGTCTCTTGTCACACTTTCAGTGTGAAGTATACTACCACCTATGTTGTAGTTCTTGGCTACAAAGTTTTTAACAAAGGGGATGACACTGCACCTTTTGGCACTGAGCTAGAGCCCATGGCTTTGACAACAGCCATCTGTCTCAGTGAGGCCCTTTTGTAGGATGTCCACATCTTTAGTGTTTACAATTATGGCTCCTAGTTTGCAGTCCTCTGGAAACTTCAGCAGCCACAGACCTGCCAGGTTAGTGTTTACTTCAGGGTAGTAGATACTACACAGCCTGGGAAGTTATCTGGTCCCATGGCTGCTGTGATACGGGCTTTGGAGAGTGTTTTTTACCTGTGCAGCTGTGATGACAGCAACTTTGCAGTCTTCCATTATAGAGATGTGCTCTTTCATGGGTGAGAGGGGGGGTAAAGTTAACAGTGATCCTATATGCCAGGATGTTGGCAATATCAGTTGGCTCTGTACATTTAGTGCCATTGAGCTGTAACTCAGAACAGATGGGAGTGTAACCATGACATGAACATGTCTATTGGGCTGAGATCGCCTGAGTGGACAGTATGCAACAGAGTACAGATTGGGTTACATTCAGTCTTGTTGCATGGGGCAACTATTTAAGGCCAGCAATCCTCTTGTTAAGGTACATCATTGGTCTTTCTATCTGCTGAACGTGCCTAGTCAGATTCATCGCAAGTGTGTTGTGGTACTCTCTTGACAGGTCTGATGACTGCTGAGTAGTGGCAACCTCCTTTGACCTACATGCACAGACCTTGGCAGTTTGTGTGACCACATAGTATGATTTTCCGACCACTTTGTGAATGTGTTTCTGGAAGTAGAGATGACTATCCACATTTGTCCATAGATCCCTTATTATCACATCCGTATTTAGCCTAAGTGTGTGAGCATGCCAAGTATGACCTTTCAGTGTGATGCTGAATGAAATCCACTACATTTGTTGAAGTGTGTGAGCATGCCCGATATAGACATTTATACTGTATGTGTATGGAAAATCAAGTTGTATGTTTACAGCAGGGCTCACCTTTGTGTCATAGATCAACAGGGATCATGCTGTGCCTGCAGGGCTTCCATGCAACACTTTGCACAGACCTGTCAACATTTCTACATACAGGGGGGACAGCTATTCTTTGTACATTTCTACCCGGGGGCACACCTGATTGTTACTGTGGTTGTATATAGCATGTGGGTTTCACCTGACACTTATACACATTTGCTATGCCTGCACTATGTACAGGACATCATTTCAGTCTGTACTGTTGCCTATCGTAGTGGCTTGAGGCATACTACTGTACTACAGATCTTAGCGTCCAATGTCACGTATATTAGATTGCAACTTCATAGCCTACACAACCCACATCACACCGCCTAGCCTGATGTTCTCTGTCTACATAGGCGTGTGGGGGAGGTTACCCATTTGCCTCTTTAGGGGCATGATACAGCATTTCTTTGTGCTTGCATTAGTGTACAATTGTCCTGCTGTGTCTGTGCCACTGAAATGCTATCATGGCTTAGTGGTTCAATACTGTGACTATAGTGCACAGTATCCTGGGTTCGAGCCCTGTCATTGCTTTTTATTTTCATGCTGGGCAGACCAGACTGCTTAAGGAACAGTAAAGCAGATATGAGCATGTTTAACTGACTTTGCTCAACTTTGCCCAACCTTGCCCAACATTGCTCAATGGTTCCCAACATTGCGCTAGTTGGCACAAGCAATTTTGTTTACATATACTAGACATTGGTAAAAGCTGCTTAGCACTGCTTTATATTGCTTAAAACACGGCAATCATGCCTCAGGTGGTGCTGCAGGGCTGCCTATGTCAGATGCACATTCTACACTCCCTATACATGTTTGGAAACAGGTAGTGTCAAGTTAGGCATCCCTTTTATTTTATGTGCGAGTCAGAGGGCGGTATCATTTCCAGGGTTCCTACTGAGCCAGTGTATGTGCTATGTGTTGCCTCTTTGCCAAGGCCAAGGCATACTGGGCACGCCTCCTTCTGCCTACTGGGGCAGGCTCAGGTTTTTCCTCCTCCGAGTCACGCTGTGCCTGTGCAGGCCTTGGCAATGGTGGGGGGCTGTTTGGCCCTGCCCCATGCTGTTCCTGCTGCAGCTGTTTTCGCAGGATCATATTGTGTAACATGGCACATACCATGACAGTTTGGGTACATGTAGTTGGTGAGTACTGCAAGGCTCCACCAGATGTGTCCAGGCACCGGAACCGTGACTTGAGCATCCCAAACACACGCTCGATTACATTTCGTGTTTGTGTGTGTGCCTCACTATGGAGTTCTTGTTCAGGTGTGTGTGCATTTCTGATGGGTGTTATCAGCCATGGTTCCAGTGCGTATCCAGCATCCCCCACTAGGTGACCGTCAGGGATGTCCCCATTGGCAAATGTCTGGTACAGCTGCGATAGATGCCAGATATGGGAATCGTGGTAGCTTCCAGGGCAGCCAGCACACACATTCAGTATTATGCCCTGGGCATCACACATGACCTGGCAGTTGATGGAGTGGAAGCCCTTGCGGTTGATGTAAGTCTTACCCCGCTCACTGGCTGGTGCTTTGATGTGTATGTGCGTGCAGTCAATTGCACCCACTACCTCAGGGTATTCTGCTATTTGATGAAAGAGACGCATATTGCTGGCCAATACCAAACGGGAATTGGGGAAATATACATGATCACCGACATGTGCTGACATGGCATTCAGGAACTGGTGCAGTACCCTGGATGCTGATGCCTGTGAAATCCCCATCATATCACCAGTTGGTCTCTGGAAGGTACCTGTTGCTAGTATTCTTAGGCCAACACATACCTTGTTTTCCACTGGGATGGGTTCCCCTCTGTTGGTTCTGTGTGTGAGGCATGGCCTGCACAGCTCAACAATTTGCTGCAGGAGCTCTCTGTCCACTCTATAGCGCTCCACTATCTCCAGCTCATGTAGCCCCTGGTAGGTTACCCTGGGTCTGTACACTCTTCTCCGTCTCCTCACTGTGGGTTGCTCAGCAGCATTCACAATGGCACTACCTCAGCATCTTGCACATGTCGCCTTATAATAGCAATGGCAGCCCCTAACATTGTTTGGTCTCAGTTAAGCTTTTTAAGTTTTCATTTCTCTTTTAGACTGCAGTGTTGCAGTGTTTCTGAGAAAAACATGGGGGAATGTTGTTTGCAGACTTTTAAGTGCTGGGCTGGGCTGGGCTAGTGTACTGCCTGTGTAATTGGCTGATTCTGATTGATTTCACCTGGCAGCTCTGCTAGTTCTCCTTGGTTAACTTCCTACTACTTCTTTTCCTTCCTTTTCCCATTTCTGTTTCCACAGGGGGCAGCGCCGCACAAACACACGCACGCAGGCTTACACAGCCTTACACAGGCTTAGGCGGGTGCACATTCGTGCATTCAGGCTTAGACGGCCTTACACGGGCACACACAGGCTTACACGGGTTTACAAGTGCGCACACGCGCATACACAGTGTAAGCAGCCTTGCAAGAAACTTTACTGATAGCCATGGCATACACCTTCGGTTTCTGGGTTTCAGTTTAGACAACTGTAGACACGTCTCTTCCAGTCCTGAGTAACTCACAGCAAACACATGCCACTCTGCTCCAATAAGCTTACAGTCTTTTTGATACATACCCCCTCATGATGTCACCTATCTTCTACTCTGTTTCTCCCCTAATCCTACTCTTACACTGTAGGGACATGGTTCACATGGCAGGGAAATTTGGGATTCACTATCCTTATACTCATTTGCACAGGATTGCCTACTAATGCTCGGTTACATCTCTCAGACTGAGCTTCCCCCCTTAGCAACCACTAATCAGTAGCCATGTTGTCTTCAGCCTGCCATTCACCTGCATAGCAGATGAATATTTTGAATAAAATCCCTATTTGTGGCTTTTATTTCTTGTTTTTCTGGTTTTTAGAGTGCTGCACTACGCTTAAACATCGGAGATCAAGGAAAAAAATTTTTTTTTTGCAACGGATAAAAATGCCAATGGCTGTATATTTGGCCATTGGCATGCTTCCTCAACTGGATGCATCCTTTATTTGGAGCTGTCATAGCTCCGTTTTGCTATTTGCAGAACGGTACTCAGTTGCCAACCGAGTACATTTCTGCAAATAACACTACTCTTACTCGGACAGGTTAGTGTTTCCTGGATTGCAGATTTACCTCATTTGCATAGCTTTCAGCAACAAATGAGGTAATTTGCATAAACTAACACTGTCCGTGCAAGAGTCGTTTTAGGAGCTCTCTTGCATGCCCCTGCCGGCTGTTCCTGGATCGCTCAGCAGACATGTTGGCTGGCTGGAGTCTTGCTCTACTCTCCGTGCAAGCCTTCATGAATCCGGCCCCATGTATTACATGAAATTGACTAAGACATTTCAGTCATCTTATTTTGTTTAAAATCCTGTTTTCCATTCATTTCACACAGATGTAGTAATTACTTTGAGCCACTGCTTTTATGAATAGGCTGTCTTGTGTGGGAGATTTATTTATTTGACATTTGTTGACCATATTAGTCCGGCTGAGCCCTTTTTTCAGCAGAGGCCCGGGGAAAAAAGCTCCACAGTTAACACAGAACAGTATCAAAAAAGTTGGTACATAGTTCACAACTAATAATGTAAAAGCACCAAGGTTACACACAAACTTATATAGTCTTATCAAGAATACAGTCACTAAGGATGTAGCTACACAGGAACATAGAATAAACACATTGGCGTAGACAGCACAGGTAGTCTAAGCTAGTTACAAGTAGGATTCACAGTTAAGTAAGGATGGGAAAAAAGCACTTGGAAGGTAGGTAGGAGACAGCTGAAAAGGTGAGGTGAGATACCATTCTAGTTAGGAGGTGAATTTTTAACAGATTTTATTTGTCAGTCAAGTTTTTGGTAGTAATTTAGTGATGGTTACACAAAGATACATCTGTTTTACAATGGCTGTGTTTTTACGCAAGCAATAATGCCCAAAAGGTGCTTGTTACTGTGGAAATAGCGCCAGCCCAGGGGACGGCGGAGGGCCTCTACAACAATAATGGAAGGGCATTATTTCCACAATTATACATACGCTGGAGGACATTATTGCACTTAGAGAACTGTCTGTCTGTAAAATTGTTGTATTTTACTTATTTTTTATTTATTGTATTATTTTTATATATATTTTTGATGTAAAATAGTTCCTCTGCCTAATTTTTCAAACTTGCTGTAGTATATGTTAATTGTGTTGGAGGAAGCATTTTACATCCAAAATATAACACTAAAAATATCCAGGTATTTTAGGTACTTGCATATTATCGCAACCGCATTTCGCAGGTGGCATACTTTATAATGTTTTCTGCCAAACTATGTCTGTTAGTGGAAGAAGGGTGGTGTAAACTGTTTAACAGTATTGGGTCACATTCTTTGGCACATACGAGGAGGAATAATGGCAGGTAGCACCCTTGTCTGAATTAGACACATGAATGCTGCTTTGCAGTAGTCTTTAATGTTAGGAGTCGTCAAACTCACAACGTTGTGAACAACAGAAGTGGCGCCTTTCAAACCCCGTTAAATGTATGCTTATTTAGGGGAATCATTCACCTTCTACAGCAGCACCTGTTGTTCCTGCTGTAAGGGCCATTTCTGAGTACATAGCTTCAAAGATACGCAAGTATGTGTGTGAAGCAGGATAACGTTTATCACCCCTGCGCCACAAGTACCTTTACAGAGAAGGGCTGTGCCGCATTACTTACTAGTATTTACTTGCATTATTGCAACTATGTGGTCAATGTTCGGCATACCTCATTTCCTCTATGAACTTTGGTTCCCAGTCTGACTGCTAATCATTGAACAAAATGTTCCCCATAAAAATAATGGTCATTCTTCACCGCACTGAGAAACAGCAGGCATCCACCCTAAGTTGTAAAAGCCTCTCAGTTTCTACATTGTAAATTGTTTACAGCGATACAAGATTGTAATATTTGTATATGTTTGTACACTAGTCTACTGTATTTCCAAGTCCATAGGAATTGTATAATTGAAACTAAATACCTTATTGTAATCTTGCAAATTGTTTTTGGAACTTTTCTTCCCAGGACTCCATTGAAAACGGGTTATTTTGGCCCAATGGACTATCCTGGTAAACCAACTGAAAATAAATAAATAAATCTTGATCGCATTATTCATGACCCGATGTCGGTAAAGGACATTACTCCCAAACACAAATTTGCCCTTTATTCCTCTTCCTAACTCATTAACAATATCAGAGAATAGTACTTAATACTTTACACAACCGTTTTAAAGTTAACAGATATAGTTTGAGTCCAACATGACGAATTATCACAGGTTGCAAATCTGGTTGCTATAATATGCAAGTACCGTATTTTACTTATTTTTTGGTCCCTTACTCCTAAAACATTTGGTTTGTTGCCAGTCATCAGAGACTGAAGTTACTGAACAATGACATACATTTATGGTTCAGACTTTTGTTTCTTTCAGAAAATTCATGCTAACATAAATCCTTTTATTTAAGCAAGTTTGTAATTTTATAAGAGCAATATTTTTGAGCCTTTGTTCCCCCTTTACTTTAGGCTTTATCTAGATCTCTTCAGGTGAAAGGTCCAGAGGTATGCAAACCTCTGTTGTTGCCAGTGTTTGATCTCACATACACACACACACACACACACACACACACACACACACACAAACTTCTGTTCAGAAAATGCATGCTAAAACCAATCCTGCTATTCAAGTAACTGTCTAATTTTATAAGCACAATCTTTAAAATGTGTTCTCATTTTAGCCTATGTTTCCTCTTTATTTTAGACTTTGTCAAGATATGTTGTGCTAAGAGATGTAGAGGTACACAAACCTCAACTGCTGCTGCTAGGGATCGCTTAATCATGCACTGTTCACTCTCTCTCACTCTCACACAGACACAATCAATTCTGCTTTTATGCATGCATTCACTCACACGCAAACAGAAAAACACAGACGTACTTTTTTTCTGTTAAATTTTTTTTTTACACTGGCTAAACAGCAAAAGTGTTGTTAAGTGAATGTAAAATAATAGTTTGATCTTTCTCTCACTCTCTTGCACTCACACAAACACACTTTTTTATTTTACACTCACTAAACAGCAAAAGTACTGCTTAGCGAGAGTTAAATCATTTCTTGCACCCTGTCATTTATGTATGTATATATTTTTGGCATAGTAGAACTAGGACTCAGGAATTAGAAGTTTCCTAAAAAGCCTTACTGCTCAAGGATACAGGGTTATTCAAGCCAAGTATAAAACTAGGATTTTTGCCTTCATTTATTATTTTTTGCTTTAGATTTTTTATTTATTGTTTTTGTGTTGGATTCCTTTCCCCTGGTCTGGTAAGATGGCACAGGACATTTTCTACACACTTCTACACACTTTGGTTTTGTTTGAATGACAGGGTTTTTCTTCAACACACTTTGGCTTTGTTTGAATGACAGGGATTTTGGTAGGTTTTTTTTTGGTTGGCTGAAGGTGTACTTTTGCTGCACATTACATATTTTTTCTTCTATTTTTTCATCTGAGGACTCGCAGTTGGCAAGTACAGAGAACTATGAATGTGTGGTAGTCATGAATGTGAATGTGGCTGTCCCAGGACTTTGTAACTAATCCTAACATGTTGGTTGTTGTAGCTCAATTACTGTGCTTCTCTGATGCAAGTTTAAATTTTTGGGTCTGGTATACGGAATATGTTCTTTGTTTTTAGCCGAAAGGGTTGGGACCGGTTTGTATACTGCATTGACTTGCTTCAAGTTAGAGGTTTTAATACAGTATACTTTTATTTACATAGTCTGTGAGGCTTCCAGTTTGGTTTGGGTAGGCTCTTACTTATGCAACCAGGGTTTGTTTTACACAAGTTTGTTTCTTTATTCAGTCCTTTATTATTTCTAAAGCTGGAATTTTTAAATGAATGTTCACTTATTTCGGTTTGAGGGAAGTAGGAGTTTGAATGAGTTTCTGATCATTTTTAGCAGCCATTGTGTGATATTTTAGGGAGATGTAGGCATTGATCATTCTTTCATTTCCATTACTGAAAAAATGTATCTGCATGGAATTACTTAGTATTCAGACTTAGGGTGGGATCTGCCTTTTAGAATTCTTTTTCCCCAAATCTTTCATTTCCTGTTGCCTGACATCTATCAGACCTCCAATGAACAGACCAGATGTTCTGCTTTGGGTAAAAGCTTGACATGGGATGCTATAAATCTAGGCAGCCATCAGGGTTGCACTGCATGGCTCTATTCTTTTTTAAGCTCCTTTATTAAATTATGACTTAAGATAGAGGCAAACATAATTAATAGAAAACAAACCATATTAACAATTTTTATATTTGCATATGTTATACATCACTTGCATAACTATCACCAGTCTAACATTACATCGATAGCTCAATTTATGCTTGCCCTTAAATCTCACTCCTCTTCCTGAACATTATAATGCATGCGTTGTTCCCACAATTCCCATCTATTTTCTTGTAATTTGCTTCTTCCTTTTTCTAAATCTTGCTCTTCCAAAATCTTGCTCTTCCAGTTATTTTATCTCTTTTACAATATTCAGTACTTTAAATATAGTTGATTTAGACTTTAATTCTGTTGGTTGCCAAAAAAGCAATTACTAGAAAATGGAAATCAAACTTAAAGGGCATACTAGATCTAGACAATTCAGACCCTGTGTCCCAGCTCAAAAAAATTATTTCCCAAGGTACAGCTATTTTCTCACCCAATATTTCTGACAGACAACTCTGAAGGGATTTCTTAAAATCTGCCAACTCATTATACTCCCAAAACATATCTTCCCAGTAACCTCTTTCTTCACCATCACACCGCCAACATTTATTATCCACATAAGGAAAAATTATTTGAAGTATACATAAGATATAAAAATACCTATGAAAACACTTTCAATTGCATATTTGGAACCCATATATATATATATATATATATATATATATATATATATATATATATATATATATACATACACACACACACACACACACACACACACACACACACACACATATATATCTCCTCAAAATTGTTCTTTTGTTAAATTGCTTTTCCAGTCTCTCTTCACAATCTTTTCTAAACTCCAGTGATTGATTCTTATAGATATCACGCAATATTTTATATGCCCTACTAATTATCCCCATTTTAACAACAGCTTCTGTTCTAGATTCAACTAAAAACTCTATCTGGGCAGGTCTTTCATATAAGACTCCCCTATCTCTTTCTCTTTGCTTATACTGCGATAACAATCAGTGATATGGAAGACAGTCTCTAACCTGGAGTCCAAACTTCCTTTTTGCCTCATCCAACTCTATTACATTTTCCTCTCTAGTTATTTGATCCCAATACCTCAGTTCCTTTCCCAGTTTTTCCAATACATTTCAGCACCCTCTTGCCTATTTTCTGTACCCCCTATTTACAGTCATCCCTACTGGCAAAATGTCCTTTCTCCATTTTTGTGTTGGCTTAGTTCTTAGAATACTTTCTGCTACTTTAAGATTATAATATTCCGTATGGTTGTTGTTATCCTCCTTAAAGACCTGCATCCAAAATCCCACTTTCTGTCTATTTCTTGAACTTAACCCTGCTTCATAATCATCCCTGTCTACTTTGAATTAGAACATTTTGCTTGTATTATATATACAAGCCTTAACTGTGTAGTTTTGAAATCCCTTCAAATCAGGTAATACTACACCACCTTGTTCTACTGTAAGGATAAACATATCATACTTAACTCTTCCCCTCCCGGATAAATTCCTTCCACTCTATTATTGACCACAACTTCTCTGGCTGATAAAAATATGCCTGACTTGTATATACAACTCAAGGGTCTAAAACATTTTCACTGCTTGTATTTCACTATCAATATCTATAAACAAGAACGTCCACTTTTTCTGTTATATTATGTTTAGTCTCTTCCCACATATCCTTAGCTGCCATAACAGAAGCCTTTTTTAATCCATACTCATAAATACTTATCACATTCACATAAATATGGGTAATGCTGAACCAATTTGTGTGTGGATTCATAATTAATGGCTATAGCCTTTGTTTTAGCTTTGTTAATTTTATATCCTGAAAAGATATGAAACTGTCTCAAAATGTTCCACAACACCAAGATATCCTTTTCTGGATTTATCAGGTACAAAACAATATCATCTACAAATAAAGCCAACATTTCTTTATCACTAGACCGATTATACCCTTGAATTTCTGAGTCCCTTATTTTCTTTGCCAGTGGCTCTAAATATAAAGCAAATAGCAAAAGGGAAAGAGAACACCACCGCCTGGTTCCTTTGTTCAAACACAACTTATCAAACAGAACCGTCCCACTTTAATTCTTGCCTGTTATCCTTCAAATAGCCTTCTAATTAATTCTTGCCTCTTATCCTTCAAATAGCCTCCTAATTAATCTTATTATTGTATCAGGGAAAGCAAATGCATACTACAGTTGTGTACACTTACCATAAATGTAGATGTTCAAGTGTATTCACTTTTGCAGTCATCACCTATGGGTTATCCCTGCTATGGTAGCCCTCGGCCGGGTTATCCCTGCTATAGTAGCCCTCGGCCGGCCCAAATACCAGAGTCAATGTTTTTTTTTGCATCGGCTGCCATCGCCTGTCATCTGACGTCCCTAACAGGGACCCCCATTGTTTGCTTTCAAAGTATTAGCCATGCTGAAAGATTGAGAGTCTGCAAGTCTGGGTGCAGTAACCCCCCCCACCAACCTGGGTCAAGAGGTCTATGATCAGGGGAAGCTGCCTGGGGGGGTTGTAAAGTCAGGCTGCACAGTAAGGGGTATCAATGCTGTCTGGGCCAATCTGGAGCAATGAGGATGGCTTTTGGTCTCTACTCCCTTATTTTGATCAGTATCTTGGGAATAAGAGGCAGAGGAGAAAAAGCGTACACAAAGAGGGAGTTCCAGGGAAAGGTCAAGACATCCATCTTCCACGCTAGGTGGTGATACTCCCTGGTACAGAATTTTTTCAGCTGGTGGTTGAGGTGCGAAGCAAAGAGCTCCACCTCCAGAGTCCCCCACTCCTGAGTGATTTGCAGAAAGATTTTTCTGTGGAGCTGCTATTCGTGGGGGTCCAGTAAGTTTCTGCTTAGGTGGTCTGACAGGGTGCTGTTGACCCCTGGTAGGTATTGTGCAATTAGGTGTAGACCCATGGAGGCGGCTAATCAGTCAGAGGCTCATGGCTAGCCTGCACAGAGGGTAAAACTGGGTCGCCCCACGTTTGTTGATATACCACATTACTGTGGTGTTGTCTGTTTTTATAAGAAGAACCCCTGGCCTGAGATGGGGTTTGAAGGATGTCAGAGCCTTTTGTACTACCATCATGTCTTTCTGACTGATGTATAAGGGAAGGTGCTAGGCATCCCAAAGACCTTGGGTGCACCTGCCTGCTAGGTGAGCACCCCAAGCAATGTCTGAGGCGTCGGTGGTGATGGTGTGGCCGGTAGGGTGGAGGATGAAGGGAAGACCCTTGTTCTTGGCACGGGCCCCTGCCCACCAGAGAAACCCGGCCCTTATACATGGGATCAAAGGGAGACAGGTCTCTAGAGGCTGAGAGTGCTGACACCAAAGGTTCTTCAGATACCACTGAGGTTTCCCCATGTGAAGCCTGGCCAGAGGAATTAGAAGAATGTATGATGCCATGTACACCAGGGCTTGCAGGAACTTCCTCTCAGTCAGGTGACTTTTGGAAGCCAGCTGGGTAAAGTAGAGAGGCAGGAAGCTTTGCTTTTCTACGGATAGGAAGGCCATTTGGGATGCTGTGTCCAGCAGTGCTCCCAAGAAAATGATATTTTTGGAGGGTGTTTGTTTTGATTTCTTCTCGTGGATGGTGAACCCAAAGGAAGTTAGGAGGGTTTTGACAAAAAGAAGGTCCTGGAGCAGCTTTTCTTTGCACTCTGCCTGAATGAGGAAGTCGTCCAGATAAGGGTAATCTGTATATTTCTCTGCCTGCAAAATGCTATGGCCACGGCTATGCATTTGGTAAATACTCTGGGTGCAGCAGATAAGCCAAAGGGTGGCGCAGAGAACTGAAAGTGTTGTGAGCCTGCTCTGAAGTGCAAGAATTTCCTGCACGATACCCTTATGGGGATGTGGAGGTAGGCATCTTTTAGGTCTAGGGTCACTAGCCAGGCATTTATTGTCAGCATAGGCAGCAGCTGCTGCAACGTTAGCATTGTGAATCTGGGGACCACCAGGGAGGTGTTCAGAATGGATAGATTCAGGATGGGGCACCAAGTACCCTCTTTTCTGGGAACAAGGAATAGTCTGGAATAAAAGCCTCTGCCTGTTTGATCTGAGGGGATAGGTTCTACTGCCCCCTGGGATATGAGAGTTTGGACCGGTTTCAATGCCTCTGCCCACTGATTTGGAGGTAAAGTCTGGGTACCCTCTTGGAATTGGGAGTTCGCTGAAAGAGAATTTGTATCCCTAAAAAATTACCTTTAAGACCCATTGGTCCTTTGTTACAGAAAGCCAATTTTCTTTGCAGAGGGAGAGCCTTCCTCCTAGCTTTTGGTGTTTGAAGGGAGGGCAGAGGGGGAAGAGAGAATCATTGGGAGTTTCTGCCATAGAAGGGTGGATTAGAACTCCCTGCTCTTGGGGCAGAAGTGGTCCACTGTTTGCTTCCCTGCTGGCCCTGGGACAGAGGCCTGGATGGTCTTGTCCCTGCGGTGCTTACCTTGACCCTGTCTACTAGGTGCAGAGAAGGACCAGTGCTTAGAGGGAAAGTTTATGCTGAACCAGAAAGAAATATTTCACTGTTTGCATAGAATTTGCTTTGTCTTCCATTGTCTTAAGCACCTCTTCTGCTTTTACTCCAAACAAGCGGTCCTTATCCAGGGGTGCATCAGTTAGTTTAGACATGACATGATCAGGGAGAGGTTGTTCCTTCAACCATGCATGTCTCCTAATGACAGATCCTGACACTGTTGCTCTGCTAGAGGCTCCTAGGGCATCATATCCACAGTGTAATGAGTGTTTGGTCACTTGACAAGTAGAGTGCAGTAAATCTGCTAACTCTTTCGAATTGGCACAGTCAGGAAAGGCTGAAATCTTTAGTTTTAATAGTTCCAATGTGTGTTGTTGATATTTTAATATATAGAACTGACAGTTGAGTGCTCTGATAGCTAAGGTTGCAGAGGTGTATACTTTTTTACCCCATCTGCCCAGAGCTCTGGAATCCTTGTCAGAAGGACTAGGATTCTTGGCAGAACTAGTCTTAGCTCCTTTGGGTCCCTGTGTAATAACCTCTGGGTCTGTAGCAGGATTTCTGTACAAGTATATGTGAGAATCCGGTACCCTGTAATACCTGTCAGGTTTACAGGGAGCAGGTGGTAGGGCGTCTGGAGCTAAGCAGGATTCATGGACATCATCATCCACCACTTCTAACATAGAGGGGTCTGTGCTGGAGGAGGTCCAGGAACTCTCTAAGTTTATTCTTAGACTGGGGAAAATCCTGAGATTCCCATTGGAAATGTTCCCCGAGGGTGTGAAGAGTTTCCCCAAAGGAAAGGTCTTCTGGAGGGGGAGGCAGAAGGGATGGATTCCTCTGCATCTGAATCCTCATAAGCAGTCAGAGGTGGTTGTTCCTCTTCAAAATCTGAATAGTCAGATTCCTCAGAATCCTGTTCTGTCAATTTCTGGAGAAGGGTGTCTTTTCCTTTTAGATGTTGTGGCCCGACTACCCCTGATAAGGGAGATGTGATCCTCCACCATTTTAAGCATTTGTGCTTGGGTTGGTGCAGCAGAGGCAAAATGGTGGCTAGAAGCAGATTTTCTAGGAGTGGCCTGGCTTCTAGGCCTAAGAGTATCAGTTGGTCTGGGAGAAATGGTAGTCGGATGCGAAGACGTCGTTTTTTGTGTCTAGATTCTGTAGTGCGAAAGGCCTCCTCGGAATCCAGTGCCTGCATCGCGGCTCCAGACCCAACCAAGGCAGAGACAGCCAAAGGCTCGGAACACGAAGAAGATTTCTGCGGCATGTAAAAAAAAGATTTCTGCAGCATACCGGACTCCAAAAGAGTCTTGGTAGAGGCCTGCATCAATATCAAATTGGGCATCAGGTGCTATGAAAGTGCCTCACTGAATTCCAGAAAACTGATGACCTGCTTATCTGTAGAGTCATTGGAAGGCTTAGCCTTGTATGGTCTTGTCTCTATCTTTATCTCTGCGTTTTTTCAGAATGTCCACAGATTGTTGGTTGACGGACGCCATTTCAGAATGTGAAGATGGAACACGAAAATACCTCTCTACAATAAGAGCTCTATGGCGAATGGTTCTCGCGTTAAAGAGGGCAAAGAACCAACAATGGGGGACATCGTGGTCTGGGCCTAAACCAGTGAAGCAGTAAGAATGAAAGTCTCAGTGTGGGATCTGTTTTCCACAGCCAAGACAATTGTTAACTTTTTCGGACATCAGTTAGTGCAAGAAAAAAAGGGTCCCCACGTTTTTATCTGAAATTCAAACTCTGGTAGAGATCGACCGGCGCTCTTGCAAACTGCTTCTGCTACGGGCTCCACGGCAAGAAAGACTGATGTAATGACATCGGCTGCCTTGCTTTATAGCACTGACAACCTGACGTCAGACTACAGGTGACGGCAGCAGACACAAAAAAACATTGACTCTGGTATTCGGGATGCCTGAGAGTTACAACAGCAGGGATAACCCACAGGTGATGACTACAACAGTGAAACACAAAGAACATCCACTTTTCTACTCATAACTATTACTCTGCAGAATGTTTTCTCTAAATCAAGACCCACCAAGAACAGTGGTATTTTCTTACATTCTGCTTACATATGGATTACCATTGTGCTATTAATGCTTTCAAATGTTTGCCTCCCAATCCACAAAACCATACTTATCTGTATCTATCAATTTTGCAACACCTTTACCATTCATTTAGTTAATTTTACATTTAAAATGGGTCTATATAAAGCTGGGTCTGATGGGTCTTTTCCAGCTTTTTGTAATACAGCCACAACAGCTTTTTTCCAAGATGTTGGTTCTTCCCCTACTTTTAAAATACTGTTAATCAAATTCTCCCAGATTGTTATCACATTCTTCCCTCCTAATTTTCAAATTTCTAAAGGAATACTATCTGTTCCGGAGAATTTCCTGCAGACTGATTATACATGACCATTTTATCTCTTCTATCTTAACTGATATTTGTTGAGCCTCATCTACCTCCAGCCTAGGCATAATTAAGTCTTCTACATGTATTTCCAGTTGTGCTCTGCATTGAATTGCACATATCTTTGCTTTATGCAATTTTTTATAACATTTCCATAATATAACTCAAATACTTCTACAGGATCTCGTTATTTTTCTTGTTACAGGTTACCCAAGTTTAGCAACAACCCTTTCTACTTTCTGTTACCTAAGTAGCTGTGGTAAAGGTTTTTGTACTCTACAGTTAGTAAAAGAAAAATCAGTTAGCTGCTTAAGAGCAATCTTCCTAAACTCATGCATATTATCCAAATACTGCCTCATTTTTCTCTTGAGCACTCCACAATTATACCTCCTCTTGTTCCGAGAGATTCCTCTTATTTTCTATTACATTAAGCTTTGTCAGTGCCTCTAAATATTTCTTGTTGCTTCTTAACCATATCTCTCTCTTTTATTTCTACCCTATTTTTAAATTCCATTTTCATTTTGTCCTACTCGCTATCACTTCTGAAGAAGTTTCTAGCTTCCCTAATAACATCACTATCCATTCCTTAAATGTCAAGTAGGTGAGAAATTGGCAGTGCCTCATTTTTACTTCATTAACCTGTATTTACTTAGTTTCTATTGGTGCATGTCTTGGTCTTAGGCAACTCTATAGTGAGACACACAGATGTCCCCCTCACCAGACTGGACAAGGAGAAGGTCACGATCAGCTGCCTATCAGGTGCCAGGATCCAAAAAATCATGCATGCACTCAAGTCACTCAACAAGTACTGTTATGATTCTGTCATAGTCCATGTTGGAGTAAATGATTTGAGACACACCTCTACTATTTGAAGAGAGGCATGACTTAACTCTCTGGATACTTGTCCCAGATAGGAATGTCCCTAGCCCTAAGCAGTATCCTTCCCTCACCCAGGATGATGTCAAAATATAAACAAAAAAATGAATGACTTCAATAATTGGCTTAGCTTCTGGTGTCAGTCCAGGGGGATCCAATATCTGTCTACATGGGAGGATATGGTAGACTTCACTGCTTTGCTACAAATGGTCTCCACCTGGCCCCTATAGGCTTTTGGTAACTGGCAAAGGCCCTTGCCTCCCCCATAGCGCCTTTTTTAGGCAATGTCAAGACAAAAAATTTTCCAATGTAACAAAATCTGATCATGACAAACTCAGGGTCATGCTGCTTAATGCTAAGAGTTTAAACATGAAACTGCACTCCCTGGAAGCACTCCTCACCTTGGAGGATGCCGATGTCTATGCAGTTATAAAGACATTGGCAAGGTTACAGTGCCTTCCACACGTTCAAACCTCAAAATGAGCACGAAGAAACCAAAGCTCGAAGTGTATGTATCTTCATTACAACTAAATACACTTCAAGACTGGTCAAACAGCATGACTCTCTAAAACTACTCATGTCCAATGAACTACTGGGAAAGTACCATACCACATTACTGCTAGCTATAGATCCTCCATCATGAACCAGGATAAGCATGCCAACTACCTCAATTTACTGGAATCCCTCACCATACAGCCCAACACCTTAGTCATGGGAGATTTCAACTATCCTTCCACAGACTGGGGACATACAAGAACAAAAAAGTACAGCTGTGTACACTTACCATACAATTTGGATGTTCGAGTGTATTCAGTGTTGCAGTCATCATATTTGGGTTATCTGCTGCAGGTAGCCCTCAGACAGCCTGAATAACAGAGTGTTGGGATTTCTGCATCGGAAGCAGTCACTCTTCCATGACGTCAGGTCGTCAGTGTAGTACAAGTGATCCCATCTACAACCAGTTTGGCACATAGCTGGGCATTCCCTTTTAGATTTTAGACATAATTAAAGAATGCCTTATGATTATCCTTGGCTAGGAATGTGATAAGATTTGTGATTTTCTTGTTTAGGCTTAGGAGTGAACTCTTCCTCTTCAGAATGATATCCCACTTGCTTTTTGACAACAGTTTCTTTCTCTTGTTATATATCTGTTCATACTTGCACCACTCGTACTACACTGGAACATATCGCCAACCTGCTAGCTAACAGATTCAGTGTAAACGTCACACCCCCCCCATCCCCACCTACAATATCCCAAAGTGTACCAGACACCATCTCTCTGCCTAGTATCTCCAGAGAAAAGGTCATCTCTGCATTTGCCAAGGCCAAAAACATGGCGTCAATGACCAGATAATATCCCAGGTGGTTTACTAAACAATCTTAAAACATGACCTAGAAGATCCACATGGTATTCTCTTTAATCATAGCTTGAGAACTGGCTATGTTCTTGCAGAATGGAGAACAGCAGCAGTAATTCCCCTGCACAAAGGGGAGCCATCAGTTGACGCAGGAAACTGCAGATCCGTAAGTCTAATCAGCCTCATCTGCAAGGCCATGGAAAGAATTATCACGGGCCTTATCAACAAGGACATAGGCGACCTCCAAATTTGGACTCAACCCAGTTTGCTTCATTATGGGTAGATCATGCTCATTAAACCTGGTAGACTTCTTTGAGAAAGTTACCAAAGACATGGACAAAAGCAGGACAGTGCACACAGCCTATCTTGACCTTGCCCAAGGCTTTTGACACAATCCCCACTCTGGTATCACTGAGAAACTCTCACAGCTGGGGATTAACCCTTACGTTATGAGATGGGCAACCAACTGGCTCACCAACAGAATACACATTGTCAAAATTGTTGACTCCACTTCCACCAGCAGATCTGTCACCAGTGGTGTATGACAGGGGTCTGTGCTGGGCTCCTTAGTGTTTGGCATCTATTTCTCAGAAGTCCAGGCCAAAGTAGACAGCCTCTGGCTTACCAAATTCACTGATCATTGCAAACTGGGAGCAATCATCATGTCCCCCAACAATGTCAACGTATTACAAGAAGGGCTAACACGAACTAATGACTGGTGTCAAAAGCCATGGTCTAAAGCTAAATGCAAAAACTGCATTATTATTCCCTTTGGCAAAACCAAATTCCATACAAATTTCAATACAGACAGCACCACCCCGAGTTCCAACCCAGTGGTGTGAAACTTGAACACAGGTGGATAGCAATCTGAACTTCGACCACCAAGTTTCCATAACGGTAAAGAAAGCCTTCTATGTACAGCACCTCATAAGCAAGGGCATAGCATTCAGGTCAAAGAATGTTACAACTCTACTGTACTCGACCCTCATCAGACCATTAATACAGTATAAGGCACCCTTTTGCATGTACCTCACCAGACACATACAGCAGCTGGAGGGACCTCAGCGGTTTCTCACCAAGAAAATACAGGGACTCCAAACCATGATCTATGTGAACAGGCTGAAAGCCCTGTCTCTTTACTCCATATCTTACAAGCTGCTGAGAGGCAACTTGTGCCTGGCTTATAGGGCAATCTCTGACCATGCCCTAATGGAAATGCTGTACTTCCACAAGTCAAATGGCACAACAGTCACTCACTCTAGGGATCTCAACCTAGCCTGTGACACTGACAGAACATGCTGGAGAGACAGATATGTCTTCCAGAGACTGGCACTTCTCTGGAACAGACTTCCTATTCACATAAAACACAGCTCCTAACTGACCCTACTCAAATGCAACCTGGATAATGGAGGGGAGACTGCAAATTCACCCCTGGGGTGGCACCCATGTCCCTCATGGACAGGGGTAGCCAGTGTTGATCACAGACCCACCCTGTTCATAAATTCATTCTGCGAACTACCCAACAAAAACAAATGGAGATACTTGGGCTTACCATGGCTAAGCTTGTAAAGGCTCTAGGGTTGCTAGCCTAGTAACCTCCTATGAACCTATGTATTACATGTGTCAATTAAATGCACATGGCTCCTGTGAAATATAATTTCTATTTAGTCTAGCCCAGTTACTGTACCTTGGTGAATAATATATAAATTCTGTCCAAATTCATGTCTTGCATACCAAATGTTTTCATAAATTTCTTCAGAAAGCTTTCCACTTTTCTTATATTTCCCCTTCTATGTCCCCCTGATACATCCTTAGTATTGCACATCAAGTTCTGGTCTCCAGTTAGAATATTCCTACTGAAAGCTGATTTTACCAACATTTTCTTAAGCTCCCTTAAAATAGTTTTTGGTGGAAAATAAATTCATGCCAGTGTAATCCACTTCCCTTGCCAACAACCCCTTACTACCACAAATCTACCATTACTGTGTTGTTTTCTCTTCAGTCACTATTGGGGCCCCTACAGCAATACATGTTACTACTCTCCTTTTTCTTTATCACTGATACTCTGCTGAACATCCATCCTGAAATCATTTCTTTGTCAAATTCACATGCTCATTTATTTCCAAATGTGTCTCTTGCAGCACTGCTATTTGCACCCTGCATTTCTTAATATAATTCAATGCTAATTAATTTTGTCTGTACCCGGAAGGCCATTTACATTTCAATATAATTCGGATAGTGTATCCATTATAATACAAAACTATCCTTCCCACCTACTATACATAACTGTTTTTTTGAATGTGTAAATTTTGTATAATCTTTGTTCATCTCCATTTGATCCCATGTCACATTTTCAAGAATTTGTGTTTTAATGAAAACCCTCAAACAAAAAAAGTAAAGATGTGCCTTCCCAGTAAGTGATGTACTATTCTTTGAACTCTTTCAGCCATGCACAGGGACACTGGGACAAGGGGGTAATTGTAATTGCAAATACATATGTACAGTTACATCTAAGACACAAAAGTTATTTGGATGTGTGTGAGGAAGTTGTAGTGAGTGTGGAATGGCAAAAAACAGAAGGGAAGAAGCAAAGCTTCAGAAAAAGAAATGTCATTCCACTGTGATCAGTTTGAATTTTCCAATTTTTTTCTACTCCCAGCACAAAAGTTCTAATGTAATACAAAGTTGCATGAAGTCTGACTGCCAGGTAATGTTTTTTTTTTCAAAAACAAGGACTAAATACTCTTGTCAATCCATAGCTAAGAGGGATAGGAGAAGCTATGTTGGCAGCATCCTCAAAGTACTCTGAATTGATGGTATACTACCAATCATAGATATCACTGCCAACCACCATGACATGGAACAGCCTGTTTTAACAGTTATCTCCTGGTAGAAGATGACCGTATACCAGCCATTGTGAACTGCAGCTACCAAAAGTGTAATACAGTAGCTTACCCAATGTTCTCTAGCTAGATGGAGATTTTCTTATAAGTTTTTTTTTTTCATATTTTGTGGTCTCTTTTCAAAACAAGCCAAAAGTGAAATTCATACTGACTAAGGAAAATATGGCCAGGGTGCCCAGGTAAATGCCCCACTCTTTTCACCAAGTGCAATGGGACTGCTTAGATCAAATTGCAACTGAATCTCAGATGATGTCTACCCCTTGTCAAGAAGATTTTACTCAAGGCAATGATTTAAATGGAACAGAACAGTTTTTTTAGCTGATGGGGGTTCATCTGTTGTTTCAGAGAAATCATTTCACCTCCTGACTTGTAATGAAGGACAATACCCTAGAAGTCCTCCACATTCTTCTTATGATAAACAAAACCGAGTAACACATAGGAGGCCAATTACCATATCACCTCTATAAAACCTGGTAGACCATGAGGCATATCTTAAACTGACAACCCTCACCAAAGAATCAAACACTATCCTCCTGGATAACTTCAACTATTCTCCGTTAACTGGGGAGCCTACACCACCACAAACAATACCAACTAGTCCAAATACTGAGGGGCTCAAATATATTACACCTGGTTCTCACAAATATAGCCTCTCCTATGCTCAGAGATCACAATCACCAAATTACTGCTCAAATCTGACTACTGTGCCATAACATTTCCTCTAGGTGTGAGATTGGAGTCTCCTTGTAACCCCTCCATCTTCAGACACTACTCCAAGGCAAATCTATTCTATCTGAGGACCTGATGAAATTCAAATTCTCTTCTCACCTAGATGACCCTGTTTCACATACTGCAAATTTCATGAATAAATTCAAGATCTACTGCCAAGCTAGAAGTGAGGCTTCAGTTCCCCATAACATGTAAATATAGTGACAAATTTAAGATCAAATCCATTGGTGGAACTACAGTATTAACAAACTATACAATAAGAGTAAGAAACTCCTAGTATGCAAAAACAAACTTAACAGTCCATCAGCCACAGAAAGGCTGGAAATGATCAACAAAGAAGTCTGAAAAATTAAATCCACCAACAGCAACTATGAATTGTGAATCATCACCCATGCTAAGGATAACCATAAAGCTTTCTTCAGTTATGTCAGGAAACCAAGAAATAACAACCAGCAGCACTAAGAGTTAATACAAAATAACATCACATACCCAACCAGTGATGACACTGCCAATATATTAGCAGAAAATTTTAACTCAAATTTTACCCACAAATGTCTCCAAATTACACACAGCATACTGTTGGCCGAAGGAGGAGGAGAAAAGGCGGAAGGCATGGCCGAAGGCAGGTAAAGACTAGGTCTGTGATAGTGAGGGCCAGAACTTTGAATGTTGGCAGTATGACTGGTATAGGGAGAGAGCTAGCTGATATGATGGACCAAAGGAAGGTTGGTATATTGTGCGTGCAAGAGACCAGATGGATGGGGAGCAAGGCTAGGTGTATCGGAGGCGGGTTCAAATTGTTTTATCATGGTGTGGATGGGAGGAGAAATGGCATAGGCATTATCCTGAAGGAACAGTATGCTAAGTGTGTTTTGGAGGTGAAAAGAGTGTCGGATAGAGTGATGTTTATGAAGCTGGAAATTGATGGTGTAATGATGAATGTTGTTAGTGCATATGCTCCACAAGTTGGGTGTGCGATGGATGAGAAAGAAAAATTTTGAAGTGAGTTAGATAAAGTAGTGATGACTGTACCCAGGTGTGAGAGACTGGTGATTGGAGCAGATTTCAATGGGCATGTTGGTGAAGGGAACAGAGGGGATGAGGAAGTGATGGGTAGGTATGGTGTTAAGCAAAGGAATGCAGAAGGTCAGATGATAGTGGATTTTGCGAAAAGGATGGACATGGCTGTGTTGAATACATATTTTAACAAGAGGGAGGAGCATAGGGTGACATACAAGAGTGGAGGAAGATGCACATAGGTGGATTATATCTTATGTAGAAGGGCCAGTCTGAAGGAGATTGGAGGTTGTAAAGTGGTGGCAGGGGAAAGTGTAGTTAGGCAGCATAGGATGGTGGTTTGTAGGATGACATTGGTGATTAAGAAGAGGAGGATGAGTGTGAGGGCAGCACCAATGATCAAATGGTGGAAACTGAAAAATGGTAATTGTGAGGTAATGTTCAGGGAAGAGTTATGACAGGCACTGGGTGGCAGTGAAGAGTTACCGAATAGCTGGGTAACTACAGCAGAGCTAGTAAGAGAGATGGCTAGAAAGGTGCTTGGTGTGACATCTGGAAAGAGGAAGGAGGACAAGGAGACCTTGTGGTGGAATGAAGTACAGGAGAGTATACAGAGAAAGAGATTTGCAAAGAAGAAGTGGGATTGTCAGAGAGATGAAGAAAGTAGACAAGAGTATAAGGAGATGAGGTGCATGGCAAAGAGAGAGGTGGCTAAGGATAAGGCATATGATGAGTTGTATAAAAGGATGAACACTAAGGAGGGAGAAAAGGACCTGTACCGATTGGCTAGACAGAGGGACCAAGCTAGTAAAGATGTGCAGCAGGTAAGGGTGATAAAGGATAATGAGGGAAATGTACTCACAAGTGAGGAGAGTGTGTTGAGCAGATGGAAAGAGTACTTTGAGGGGCTGATGAATGAAGAGAATGAGAGGGAGAGAAGGTTGAATGATGTGCGGATAGTGAATCATGAAGTGCAGTGGATTAGCAAGGAGGAAGTAAGGCTAGCTATGAAGAGGATGAAGAACGGAAAGGCTGTTGGTCCAGATGACATACCTGTGGAAGCATGGAGGTGTTTAGGTGAAATGGCAGTGGAGTTTTTAACTAGATTGTTTAATGAAATCTTGGAAACTGAGAGGATGCCTGAGGAATGGAGAAAAAGTGTTTTGGTACCGATTTTTTAAGAACAAGGGTGATGTGCAGTGCTGTAGTATCTACAGAGGGCTTTAAATTGATCAGTCACAGCATGAAGTTATGGGAAAGAGTAGTGGAAGCTAGGTTAAGAAGGGAGGTGATGATTGGTGATCAGCAGTATGGTTTCATGCCAGGAAAGAGCACTACAGATGCAATGTTTGCTTTGAGAGTGTTGATGGAAAAGTACATAGAATGTCAGAAGGAGTTGCATTGTGTCTTTGTGGATTTAGAGAAAGCATATGACAGGGTGCCTAGAGAGGAGTTGTGGTATTGTATGAGGAAGTCGGGAGTGTCAGAGAAGTATGTAAGAGTGGTACATGATATGTACTAGGGTAGTGTGACAGTGGTGAGGTCTGCAGTGGGGGTGACAAATGTGTTTAAGGTGGAGGTGGGATTACATCAAGGTTCAGCTCTGAGCCCTTTCTTATTTGTAATGGTGATGGACAGGTTGACAGACAAGATCAAACAGGAGTCCCCGTGGACTATGATGTTTGCAGATGACATTGTGATCTGTAGTGAAAGAAGGGAACAGGTGGAGGAGACCCTGGAGAGGTGGAGATATGCTCTAGAGAGAAGAGGAATGAAGGTCAGCAGGACTAAGACAGAATATATGTGTGTGTGAATGAGAGGGAGGATAGAGGAATGGTGAGAATGCAGGGAGTAGAGGTGGCAAAGGTGGATGGGTTTAAATACTTGGGATCAACAGTTCAGAGTAATGGTGAGTGTGGAAGAGAGAGGTGAAGAAGAGAGTACAGGCAGGATGGAGTGGGTGGAGAAGAGTGTCAGGAGTGATTTGTGACAGACGAGTACCAGTAAGAGTGAAAGGGAAGGTCTACAAGGGGGTAGTGATACCAGCTATGTTATATGGGTTGGAGACAGTGGCATTGACGAAAAGGCAGGAGTCAGAGCTTGACGTGGCAGAGCTGAAATTGTTAAGATTTGCACTGGGAGTGACAAGGATGGACAGGATTAGGAATAAGTATATTAGAGGGTCAGCCCAGGTTGGAAGGTTTGGAGACAAAGCCAGAGAGGCAAGATTACATTGGTTTGGACATGTGCTGAGGAGGGACGCAGAGTATATTGGGAAAAAGATGCTAAGGATGAAGCTACCAGGTAACAGGAAAAGAGGAAGGCCTAAGATAAGGTTTATGGATGTGGTGAGAGAGGACATGCAGGTGGTTGGTGTGACACAGCAAGATGCAGAGGGCAGGAAGAAATGGAAACAGTTGATCTGCTGTGGTGACCCCTGAAGGGAGCAGCCGAAAGAAGAAGAAGATACTAGCATTCATTCCAAAGATTTCACCACCAAGCAAGTCCTAAGCATGGTCTCCAAGGCTAAAAATACCAACTCCACAGGCCATGCTGTCTTCTTGTCAGCACCAAACAATGCCTGGCTGACTATGTCTATTCAATTTCAGCCTCACCACCAGTTTCATGCCAGAAGTATGGAGAACTGCTGTAGTCATCACACTACACAAGAGGGGGACCCACAACTGATCCGAGCAACTACAGACCTATCAGCCTTATCTGTAAGGCAACATCATTATGGACCTCATAGATAAGGAGATAGGCAGTCTTCAAACCACAGACCCTAACCAATTTGGATTTGTTAATGGCAGATACAGACCCTAACCAATTTGGATTTGTTAAAGGCAGATACTGCCTCTTAAATCTGATGGACTTTTCTGAAGACGCCACTGAGACATTAGATGCAGGTAAATTAGTTCATACATCATACCTGGTTTTGGCCAAAGCCTTCCATACATTCTACACTTGGACATCACTGATAAACTAATCCTATTTAATTATAAACTCTCATTTTACCACTGGACAGAAAACTGACTCAATGACAGAACCTGGTCTGTTGGTGTAGTAGGCACATTCACATATAAAAGAGTGGTTACCAATGGTGTCTCTCAGGGTCAGTCCCGGGACCAGTCCTCTTTGATACCTACTTCTCAGACTTTAAACAGCCACTAAAGGTCTATATGGCTGATGAAGTTTGTGGATAACTGCAAACTTGGATCTAACAAACACCCCAGGTGACCTACACATTTCTCTAGGAGGGTCTAACTCATGCTACCAAATTATGCTTGGACCACTACTTTAACAAAATGACAAAATCTGAAGCATTGTGTTCTTTGGCAAACATCAGCACTCTTATTCCTATAACATAAGAGACCCCCCCCCCCAACAAAAAAAATGACTCTGTCATTAGGTACTTGAGCACCTTCACTGACAATGAACTATTCTTTGATCACCATAGAACCACTGATAGTCAATCCTTTTATGCAGCCAGACCAATCCCTAGGGGCACATCTTCTAGATCCAAGTAAGTTAATCCCCCCAACTCCAACCTTATGAGACCCATAACGAAAATAATGCTCACTTTGGAGTGTACTATTTCCCTAGGCATATAACCCAGCTCAAGAGACTGTAGTGTTTCCCTAACAAAATTAACAGGCATGCACGGCATATCAGTTCAACTCTTGTACTTTGTAAACCTTCCGTGACAATGCTACATTCTACACAAAGCAGTATTCTGTTGAATGGTTCTATTTCTTTTTCACTTGCTTTAAACAAGGTCGAGCATTTCACTAATAACTTCTGTAGCATACTCTCCAGGAAAGCCGTTTTTTCTCATTTCAACATGCTCCCTTCGCCCTTGCTGCACTCGGGCGCACTCCACTCCCCTACCCTACCCCCATTCCCACACACCCCCACTTTCCTTGATATAAACCTAACCAAACCACACCCCCTCACCCAATCACACTAACCCTTCCATAGTCACCTCCCCTAACTCAAAACTCCCCCCCACCCCCAATACATCCTCTCACTATGTCACGGATCTACTACCTACTAACCAATGCTCTCCTGCTCCACCTTCTCTACCTCATGCATATCTCCACCTCCCTAAAATCTTACACACTCAAATCGCCTCCACTCACCCACTCTCCTCCTCCCACCTACACACCCACACCTATGCAAACATCAGCCCACATCTCTACAACACAACCACTCTCTTCTTACCTCTCACATACCCGCACACTGTTCTAATCCTTCAACCCTTAGATATGTAAAACTGACCAATAAGCTCAGACAACTTCTACTACGTAGCACAGCCCATATTAAACTCCATGCCAACATCCACCCCAACCCAGGACCACAAACTAACTTCCCCATTGCTCTACAGCCCCTCCACCCACTACCCCCTAGTCATCACACAACTAATCACCACCCCCTCCCCCATTCCAGAAACCTGTAACAGTGACCTTTGCTTTATTAATTTCAATCTCTGCAGCATCATAAGGAAAATTACTGAATTTAATGCAACCCTAAACACCTACTTACCCAACATTGCTTCAATTACTGAAACTTGGTTAAAGCTTCACATTAAAGACAAAGGCATAATTACAACCAGCTACAATATTATAAGGCTAGACAGATTAAACAAAAGGGGTGGGGGTGTTGCCATTACATACAAAGAAACCCTCAAAACTGAATAGTTAAACTGTGCCCCTTCCAACCTACCTAGCTCTGAAATCCTTACAACACATCTACTGATTAACACAAAGAAAATAGAAGTTAGGTCTTACCGTAATGTTCCATCTGTATTGTTGACCTTCTTTCATTCATCACTGATGGGTTCGGTTCCAAGCCCTCGGAATCAAGTTGGCCTAATACCAAGCTCGTGCCAGGCAAAAACTCTCGAGCTAAGCTTCTACTCACAACACCCTTCTCCCTGTTACCTCAGATCGAGTTTGCCCATGATGTATATGTAAAAGCAGAGGCCATTTCTGCGCAAATGCCCTAAGACACCCCTTGGTCCCAAAGGACGGCGGGGGAAGGAGGGTGGGAAGTGATGAATGAAAGAACAACACAGATGGAACTTTATGGTAAGACATAACTTCTTTATCTGATGTTGTTAATCTTCTTTCCATTCATCACTGATGGGACAGAATCCCCACCTATCTTGTGATCCTTGGGCGGCCCTTATAGAAGAACATTCCTGAGTACCACTGAACCAAAGGCAGCTCTCCCACTGGAGACCACATCCAATTTGTAATGATTGATAAAAGTGTGGGGTTTAGTCCAAGTGGCTGCTGCACAAATATCATCCATAGAAGCCCTGGAGTGGAAGGCTATGGATGTTGCCATAGATCTAGTAGAATGGGCTTTCATATTCTGTAGCACATGTTGTTTTGCAAATGAATAAGTTAAATGGATGCAGTCCCTTAGCCATTTTGACCTTGGAGACAGAATTTCCCATCCTAGGCCCAGAAAAGGAAATGAAAAGTTGGTCAGTTTTACGTATTGCTTTGGTCCTGTCTAAATAAAATTTCAGTTGCCTGTGTAAATCCAAGGAATTTAGACAATATTCTCCTTTATTAGAAAAATTTGGGGAAAATACTGGAAGGTCAATGAACTGATTGATGGAAAAGTCAAAAACAATTTTGGGGAGAAAAGATGCATTCGTCCGGAGTGATACTCCGTCCTTGTGGAAGATTAGATAGGGTCTTTTGGTGCCCAATGCCTGAAGCTCCAAAATTCGTCTGGCTGACGTGATGACTACCAAGAAGAGAGATTTCCATGACAAGAATTTGAGGTCACATTTTGCTGCGGGCTCAAAGGGAGGTTGGGTCAAAGACTGAAGAACTAACGTGAGGTTCCATGGCTCTATAGGCTGTCTGGAGGCCTAATGTGAGAAACTCCTTTTAGAAAAGTTTTACATAAATGCAGTGATGAGAGGAGTACCATCCAGCCAATTAGGATAATTTGAAATAGCTGCCAGATGTACTCATATGGTAGAGGCTGCAGCTCCATCTTCAAAAAACTTAGGTATTGTAAAACTGCTGTGACTGGAGATGAATATGGATCTAGCATATTTTCCTTTGCCCAGAGAACCTTTTCCATTTTTCCCGATATAGTCTTCTGGTGGATGGTTTATGACAGGCCAGAATAACTGTCACGAACAGGTGAGGTGAGATCATCCCGCCCAGCAACTAATGGAAGTGGAGAAACCAAGCTGTCAGCTTAAGACTGGACAGATTAGGGTGACTCAACCCTTGGGGGAGAAATCAGGTCTGGAAGAGGGAACAGAATCCACAGTCGACATAACAGATGAGGCTGAAGGAAAGGGAACCAAACTTGTCAAGGCCAAAAGGGGGCTATGAGGATCACTTTGCATTTCAACCGAATAGCTTTCTTTATGAACTGGGGAATCAGACGGATGGGGGGATAGGCATATAGCAGTCCTGTGGGCCAATCGTGAATCACAGCGTCCCTCAGAGACTTCCCCTTTGGGGGAATAGGGCAAAATAGCTGCTGCATTTGTTGTTTGATGGGGAGGAGAAGAGGTTGCAGCAAGGCTGGTCCCAATGGCTGAAGACTTCTGCCTCTACTTTGGGATTGAGAGACCACTTGTGGGGCAATCAAATACATCTGCTCAACTTGTCTACAACCATGTTGGAGCTCCCGGAATATGCATTGCTTTTAGAAACCGGTTAGAAGCTATCGCCCACTGCCAAATTCCTATGGCCTGTAGACATAGGGGGTAGGACTTGGTTCCTCCTTGCTTGCTGATATACCAGACTACTGACATATTGTCTGACTGAATTGCAATCGTTCCAGAAGGAAGAACCGGTTGGAATGCTTGCACCGTTAACAGCACCACTCTCAGTTCTAGAACGTTGATATGCAGGTTGGCCTCCAACGTGGTCCATTTGCCTTGGACAGTCTTTCCCTGGAAATGGCCCCCCCACCCTATCAGGGAAGCATCTGTGGTCACAATGGCCTTGGGATGAGGGGACTGGAATGGTCGGCTCCATACCTCTCAACCTCTTAATGCAAAAAATCTGTAAAAAGCTTGGCAAAATGGGGGTAAAATAGATGCATTTTAAATATTGCTCTTATAAACTTATAAAGTCGCTAGGAATCCTTGCAGTCTCAAGTGAGCTGTAACCACTGCCATGCACTTTGTGAACACTCTGGGGGCTGCAAAGAGACCAAACGGCAGGGCACAAAACTAGTAATGATTGGCTCCTAGCCGGAAGCAAAGTAGACTCCTGGAGCATTGTCCATTTTGATGTGGTAATACGCATCCTGGAGGTCTATCGAGCACATCCAATCGCCTTCCCTTAGAAAAGGGAGAATGGACTGAACCATGACCATCCGGAATTTGGTTTGGGCAACAGACTTGTTAAAACTGCTGAGATTCAGAACGAGTCTCCAGTCCCCTGTCTTTTTTGGCACCAAAAAGAATCCTGAGCAAAATCCGGATCCCTATTGGTCTGGTGGGACTAATTGGATGACTCTATTTATACAGCTTGTTTATTTCTGAAGCTGCTTCTTCCCTTTGACTGGGTGGAACATCGGGAAGTTTTGTTGGAAGTTTTGGGCAAGTGATGAGGGGAATGGTGTAACCTCTGGTTATGATATTCTGCACCCAACAATCGGTGGTAAGAGAGTGCCAGGCAGATTGGTGCAGAGAGAAACAACCCCCGACTGCTTCTAGAGGAAAGCAATCGGGCCACTCTTCAGGAGTGCTGATAAGGCTGCCCAGGGTAATTAACCACCAATTTTGAGCATGAAGTGCTAATTTTCCCCCCAAGGGGGCTGCCAAAAGATAAGTGCTTGGAGATGGTAGAGGAAAGTCATTGAGACTGCTTACTGTAGGGTTGTGCTTTGTTACCTCCGAATTTGGAGGTGGAGGCACCCTATTGCTTTGACCTGTATGATCCCTGTGATTGATATCTGGAGCCTTCTGAGCGCCTGGGTTTGCACTGAGTGGCTCTGTTGGAGACAGGAAAGGACCAATTCTTAGTAGGCCAGTGCCTACTGAACCTGGGTGGCTGCACTTGCAAGAAATCTTTTACAGTTTGCATAGATTTAGCTTTGTCTTCCATTTTCTTTAAAACCTCTTCTGCATTATTACCAAACAGACTATCATGCTGTAAAGGGGCATCCAACAATTTAGCTTTAATATGATCAGGCAGATTTTGCTCCTTGAGCCAGGCATGCTTTCTTATCACAGATCCAGTTACGCAGCCCTGCAAGAGGCCTCCAAGGAATCAAAACCACATTGCAAAGTATGCTTTCCAGCCTGTTCTGCTGAATGCAAAAAATCCTGTAACTCTTTATTTTCCACACAATCAGAAATCAACATCATTTTCTGTTTCAGTAAGCCCATAACATGCTGCTAATATTTAAGCACATGAAACTGGCAGTTTAAAGCAGTGATTGCCAAGATTGCAGACGTATAAACCTTCTTACCTCATCTATCCAATGCCCTGGTAGGATTTTTGGCTGTAGAAGCCTTACCACCCTTGGGACCCTGAGAAATAGTCTCAGGATCAGCAGCAGGATTTTTGAAAAGAAATTTGTGGGAGTCAGGATCCCTGTAATATCTGTCTGGCTTACTAGGAGCCGGAGGCAGGGAATCAGAAGCCATGCTTGATTCCAAGAACACATCATCAACCAGGTCTAATACAGGAGGTATCGCCAAAGGCCTATGTTGAGGAAAAATCCCTAAGCCTCTTTTTTGATTCAGAGAAGTCCTGACTCTCCCAGTGAAAATGTTCGCTTAAAGTATGCAAAGTCTCTCCAAAAGAGTAATCCTCAGGAGGAGATGCAGATGGGATGGATTCCTCTGCATCAGAATCCTCATAAGGTGGAATAGAAAATTCCTGATCAGAAGAGGATTCAGAAGAAATGGAAACCTGATCAGAAGATTCATAATCAGTGCCTTGCCTAGACCTCTTAGCAGGAGGGGGGGTTGGGAACCCCTGATCAAGGTAATTAAATCCTCAGCCATTTTGATCATTTGTTTTTTAGGCATAGGGGCATGAGTACATGGCTCATGCTTCGTTTTTTTAGACACAGAAGTCGATTTTGACCTTGTTTTTGTTGATGGCGTTGGTTTAATATAAAAATGTTTTGAGGCCTAAAAACACCCTCAGAAGCCGGTGCCTGCTCAGCGGCTCCGGACCCATCCAAGGGAGAGACATCCACGGATTCAATACTTTGCAAATCTCGCGGAATACCGGACTCCAAATGGATCTCGGTAGAGGTCTGCGACTCAAAAGTAGCGGGCATCACGGGCTGCGAAATCGCCTCACTGAGTACTGGCGAACCGGCGACTGGCTTAGGAGAAGCTTCGTCATCGGTTTTGGACCTCGACGGTCTGTCTCTGTCTTTTTCCTTGCGTTTTTTGTGAACTCCACTAGTCTAATTGCTAACCGACGACATTTCAGGGTAGTTAAATCTTGAACCAAAATACTTAGAAGCAAAAATATACCGACGCTTAATAGTGCGTTGGTTAAATTTAGCACAAAACTGACAGCAAAGCACGTTGTGATCAGGGCCTAGGCAAGGAATAGAGTACAAATGAAAATCCTTATGAGGTATTTGCTTCCCACAAGTAATGCAATTATTAACTTTTACTGACATCAGTAAGGAGCAAGAAAAAGTTTCCCCAACGCGTTACTTAGCTTTAGTTTGAAGACTTTGGTTCTGAAACTCGAAAACAAAAATTTCAGGAGTCGGCCGACCGTCACTTGCGAACTGCTTCTGGCACTGTGCGGCAAGAAAGACTGATTAAAATGGTGCCGGCTGCATGTTTTATACCCCCGACGACCTGACGTCATGGAAGAGTAGACAGCAACCAACGCAGGACCCAAGAATTTGTTATTCAGGCCGACTGAGGGCAACCTGCCAGCAGATTACCCAAATGTACTGACTGCAACAGTGAAACACTAAGAACATAGAAGAAACACTCGGAACTGTGCCACGAACCGAGGAGCCTGCAGCCCAATCACGGGGTTGCGTAAGGACTGGTTCAGCAGGACCAGAGGATCAAAGGGACAGTCCCGGAGCCCCAGTGAGGTCCACTACAGGCGCCGAGATGGGGGTTCCAAAAGGGACATTGGAGCGGAAGGCTTTGGAACCAGAATGGTCAAAGGAGGAGAATAGGAGTGGAGTCCGTGGAGAAGTCAACCTAAGTCCTGCAGGAGGATGGGTCATGGAAGGAGTGGGTATCCCCCTGGCTGCCAACAGCTGATCCACAGATGCACCACATCAAGTTCTGAAAGGCTCCTTGTGGATCTAGTAGATACTCCTGACGAGGAGTCAGGTCATTCTAAGAATGGGCTATATACTTGCCCTAAAAATGGATCTATAGATGGAGAGTATTGGGTCCATGGTTTTGAATCTACCGGCACCGATGTCTCAAGTTTGGAGACAGGAAGCAGCGGAGTCAAATCTGTTCTTGTCGGGGCCATAAAAGAGCTCGGTGCCAAAGGAGCACTCAGAGCCAATATGGAAGGTTCAATTGTCACTGCAGAGATAGGCATCGAAGGCATGTACTGTGCCGGTGACACCCGGTACCGAAGTCATAATAGTCGAGACAAGGTCGGTAGTCAGTGCCAGAGACAGTATCGGAGCCGAAACTGAAGCCGACATAGTAACAGTCATAACTGGAGCAGAAGAGGTCGTTGCCAGAAGGCAGACTTATGCTCCGAAGATAGTTTTGGCACTTTAGATTTCACAGACTTACCCTGGTCATCAGAAGGTGAAGAGGGAACCGAATGGGGCCTTTTCTTATCCTTAATAGGAGGGGTTGAGACCTCAGTCGCAGAAAGAGCCTCTGAAAAGGGCGACTTAAGTAGGCCCTTCAGTATTAATTTATTCTTGTGCTTGTTCAGAGTGCACTGACTGAAACTTTGACAAATCACACAGGGGGGTTGCACCAAAAATGGGGTACCCCCAAACAATAAACACAATCATTGTGAGAGTCACTATTCGGAAGTTTACCGTTACACGAAGTACAATGTTTGAAACACAATATCTCTCAAAAAGGTCAAACATACAGCTAGACAGAAAAGTGAGAGAGAGAAGAAATACCAATGATGGTATTCAAGGAATACCACAAGAGTAGAGAGAGAAGATCGTACCACCAATGGTACTTAAAAGATTACCAACCGGGTAGAAGTAGGCGTGAAAAAGTCTAAATATAACTGTAATATAGACAGAGTTATGAATATAAATCACAATCGAGTAAAAGGACAACATTTTCACAAGATATCAAAAAAGTTTCCACTTAGCTGAAAGCTCGGCTGAAACGCAGCTTTACGGCTATGCAGCAAATGAGATCTGAGGTAACAGGGAGAAGGGTATTGTGGGTAGAAGCTTAGTTAGAGAGTTTTTGGCTGGCACGAGCTTGGTATTAGGCCAACTCGTTTCCGAGGGCTCAGAACCGAACCCAACAGTGATGAATGGAAAGAAGATTAACAACATCAGATAAATTATTATTATAACCGCCCATCTCCCCCCTGGCAACAACCTACCCATCATTGAAAATCTACTTTCTTGGGCATCATCTTTCAACCACGAAACAATTGTCCTTGGTGACTTCAATTTTGATTGTCACTCCTGTTCTTCCAACTACCCCTCCTTCATTCCAAACCTTTACAATTTCACCCAAATCATATTCTGCCCAACTCAGATAGACAAACATTCCAAAAAGCAATCTACACTTGACTGGATAACGAGTAACAAGCCCTACCTAGGTTACCTAGCCGGCTGCCTTTCAGACCACTCGCCTAACTTCATGTACAGGAAGCAAGTACAAACCCAAACCAACATAATATATAAATTAATCCATAACAAGAAAAACTTCTCCCCCTCCACTTTTAACCTACTACTTCAACAAAGCAATTGGTCACGTCTTAAAAACCTCCCTCTGAATCAGGCTGTACAATACTTCAACAATACTTTTCTCAATATACTAAATAACCTCGCACCCACAAGAAAAATAAGATTAAAACCTAAGCACATACCCTGGCTAACAAAAGACACCAAATCAATACTTCGAGCATGGTTAGCCTATCACACCACCAAGGATAAAACAAACCTCATCACATACCGCCAACTCTGAAATCTAGCTAAGAAACAAATATCAGAAACAAACTTACTTCCAAACATTTCAACAAATCCACCAAAACAACTCCCAAAAAATTCTGGCAAAACATTAACAACCTTCACAACTCAGGCTATGCTCCAACCCCCTCCACCAGTCACCTGGAACATAGACCCCATAGCTACACAATTCAACACTCACTTCATTAACACAATCACATCTCTCCTAGGTAACCAACCAACACAAGCACTAACTGTACCCACTCCCTCTTCAGTTTCACCCAACCCCTTTAACATTTACCCCTATCCAAACTAGCTACATAAAACAATCCTTTCCAAGCTCAAACCCTGCTGTCTAGCAGCAGACTACCACCTACCAAATTCCTCAAAACAACTGCCCCCTCAATTGCCTATCCCATATCAATTCTGATCAACCATTCGATTGCGGAGCAATTTGTCCCCTGTATATGGAAAAATCCCATACTATTTCCCTACACAAAGGTGCAACCTCTAAAGAACTAACTGCCATCCCAAAAACATCCTCTCCCCATAGCTAAAATTGTGGAAAAATGCATTCACAACCAACTCCTTAACCATTTCCTCCATCACAACCTCCTTTCCCCGTCAACATGGCTTTAGGCCTAAGCATAGCACCAGCACAGCCCCAATATCTTATACCAACACCATCCAAAGTCTCATAAATGAAGACCAAATAGTCTCATCCATTTTCCTTGATATGTCAAAAGCTTTTTACACCGTTTCCCACCAAATCCTACTCAACAATCTGTCTTCCTGGGGCCTTAGCTCATCTGGCCTGTCCTGGTTCCACAGCTATCTCTCTAATCATCAGCAAGCTACCAAATGGGAAAACATCCTTTCCCCCTTTCTTCCCATCTCTGTTGGAGTATTCCAAGGTTCTATTCTTGGCCCCCTTATCTATACAATTTTTACAAATAACCTCAGCTCTGCAACCCAACTAGCCTCCATAGTCTAGTACGCAGATGATTCCGCACTTATTTGCTGAGCCCCCACTCCCCAGGAACTACAAAACAAAAATGCAAACTTCTTTCCAGGATATAGAAAAATACCTCATTGATCATCAACTCATACTAAACCCTAACAAAACCAAGTGAATAGTTTTCAGAAATACCAAACCAAAACTATACCAGTCCCCTCTAACAATACTTTCCTCAAACGGAACCAAGAACCCACAAGCCAAACCAAACTTCTAGGTGTCACAATAGATGATAACCTAAGATTTGATAGCCACATCACCCTTGCCATCAAAAAGGTCCACACCACACTAGGCACCCTTTACAGAGCAAAACCATACCTCACTGAAAGTGCGTGACTAGCCCACCATCTGCTCACAACTACTTTCCACCCTCCTCTATGGATCCCAAATATTTACCAACCTACATAAATCAGACCTGAATAGTCTTCAATCCTGCTACAACAAAACTGCCAAGTTCGCCACAGGCCACTCATATAGACCCCACCACTGCTCAGTACTCGCCCAACTCAACTGGCTAGAACTTCCTAAAATCTCCAAATCCCACAAAATAATTCACCAACCCAATGAATGCCCCATACTAACTAACCTAATATAAATCACAGATCCCTCAGGTCCTCAAACACACTAATGTTAAATGTTACCCAACCCCACAACACACTAGGCACCTCCCTCTACCCTTATAAAATTGTTCCTCCATCTCTGGGCCAGTAATCAAAGAGCCTCAATCCTCACCACTGGCACTAGTGGGGGGATGTTCACTGGGAGAATAACAGGTACACACAAAGTATTTCCAGATGCAGCTCTGTTCATTAATTATAATTTCCCTTAAGAGCACACAGAGATCACAGTCAGTATGGGGCTGGTTTCTCCCTCTTTCTCCACACCCCCAATAAGAATCCTCACTGGCACAGCTATAGAGTAGAGATCTCAGCTGAGGGTCCAAGCCAAGGCCTCCAGCACTCTTTCTGCCCAACCAGTGCTTCATGTCCCTCCCCAAGTAGGTGACACACACACACACACACACACACACACACACACACACACACACACACACACACACACACACACACACACACACACACACACACACACACCTGGGAAAGGCTGACACAGGTTTACTAGCGATGCCCCTTCTGCCCAGAATATAAGGTAGTTATGACTGCCACCAGACACTCTTGCCAGCTACCTTAAGGCCCTTACAAACGTGCCCAATATACTGAGTGAAATTAATATTAATACAAATGGTAGTATGACCAAGAGCAAGGCTATTAGAAGTGACCCACACAGTGTCACAAATAAATAAGCAAATACCTTCAAAACTTAAATATCTTTATAAAGATCAGCCACAATGAAAGATTTAAATATATTTAATAATAAATAATAAAAGAACAAGAAAATACTAAGTATATATTCACAGTGACATCACAGTTCAACCCACAGGAAATATTTAAAATAACACTGAAGGACATGCTCAGAAAATAAAGAAAAAACAATATCTAAAACTAACACACAAAGTGGCAGAAAGGATAAATGGTTCACTTAATAAGCAAGCAAAAGTCCAAAAAACACATAACATGAACCAAAGCAACATGGTAAATCTTTAATGAAACGTAAGCGCTTTCACAATGCTGAATATACTGCTGCCTAAGCCTCACTATATTCTTGACTGTATCTAAGAGAGTTACTATTCTCTACTTACTTAATAGAGAAAGGCAGATGATGTGGTGAATGGTTCTTCTTCTTATAAGGCCCAAGACAGAGACTTCTCAAAAGATATCTAAAATATTACTTCTGAGATAGCTTGCAGAATGACATCACTTCTGGTCATCTGACTTCTAGTTCCTATGAACCCCACCCCACTGCTGGAAGCTGGCAATGCTTAGCACCTACCTGTAAAAATACACACGCATGGGCTTTTGCTCAGATTTTTGGCAGGTGCTGGAAGTCATAAAACAATTTCATACCTCCATGCTTCCAAAGTAGTAATTAGTTTACCCCAAAGACAATATAGAAAACTTCCTAGGACATATTTTGTCTCTCTAGCTGCCTTGAAACCTGTGAGATAGCATCTTTATGGCCTATATTTTTGAAGTTTGCTGGACTGAGATTAACTTCCTGTCTGCCAGTTTCCTCTGTTAAAACATATACATTTAAACAGTTACAACAGTGTATGTACATTTCTGTTCTCTCCAGTATGGCACACTGTGGATACACTTCAAAACACAAGCAGTTTACAAATACATTTTTCAACACAAATGTCTGTACAAATCAGTTTGATATACACATGACATACAGTTCTAATACATTTGTAACACCAGGATCTTTTATAAATCAGTTTGATACTCACAAATGACATAATTATTTACAAAATTCCAGCTAGCTGTACTGGCAGTGCCTCCTTTCGTCACAATGTATACCAGGATCAAGCCTAAAAGGATGACTAGCATAAGATCATCTCTACAACATTAATCACTCAATACAGTCAGGTAATGGCAAAACCTAAAAGGAAAAGGAAAACATACAAAGATCATTTCACGTGCATCTAAAAGAAAGACGGTAAGGAGGCATCAAAGGAAAAGTGAGGAACAGTTTGGAGTCCAGTACAAATCACAAAGATTTTGTTGTGAACTACTCTGCTGCAACATCAGTGGACATGCCAGACACCCTGTCAACAAGTACTCCAAACCAACAATGCTTCATAAAGAAGATTGCACTAGTTTCTGTGAAGTTAAGGAAAGCTCATTAATTATGCAAATAAGCCCCCATTCAGAAGTCTTATTAAATAAATAAGCATAAGGTGTGAAGCCTGATGAATAACAATGAACCTGAAACTCAGGTCAAGATGGGAGTAACAGTAGCAATTATGCAGAGATGAAAAGATTTGTCAAACATCTGGACTCTTCGATGAAGGAATATGCTTATCTGTTGACTAAATGACAATGGAGAAGCGCATGTGACAGAAAGTCATGGGCTCTCAGGTCAGAGAATCTGACCTAGAATTGTGAGGTGCGACACATCTTAGGGAAGAAACCAGTGGCAACATAATGCAGATGTACACACACACACCTGTAAGGTGGCCAATGTCCAAAAAGTAGAGCACCTACAATGACTGTGAGTGGCCTTGCAAGTCACACATTGAGCAATGTCTGGAGATGTACTGAAGAAAGACAGAGAGCAAATGCACTCACTGCATACTTGCTCATGCAGATATTAACATTACAATAGTTTTCATTCTAAAAAATGGTACACTGCTGCTATACATTCAGAATAACCAGAAAGGTTTGCTTCTGCTTGCACCTTGATAAAATATAAATGCAAAATCAGGAGTAAGGTACACTAGGCAATTGCAAAAAAAAAATAAAAAATAAAAAAGACATCTGTAATTTTCTTTTTTTTCTGAAAAAGATCATTTAAATTCATAGTAGAAATAATTTGCAACATGACTAAGGATTAATGTGGACATCACACTACACCTGCCTGCTGACAATGAAAGCAGCAACTGGTTTCCAGGAAAGAAGTATTCCACTTAGTGTTGCTATCTTCTCAGATGTCCAAAATGAGACATAGGGGATGTGGCCAAACACAGGAAATCAGAATAAATGTGGCCTAGACTGTAGTGGAGGAAATATTCAAATTAAGCTAAGGTAGACGTCCAAGTACTATGGGGTTATATATGCTATGTGATGCATTTTTTAACTTTTTTTACAACCTTTTAATTCAATGTTGGCCCCAACAAAAGTCTTTAATAAAGACAGAAATTCACTCTTCTTCTTTGAATGAAAAAAATTATTGTGTCCAATATTAAATGTTCAAAGCTGACAGGGGAGTTTACATTAAAATGAGAAGACAAACACGTGAAATGATGCATGACTCACACATGAGAAGAATGAAGAGCAACAAAAGAGCAAGAGATGATCTCCTCAAAGAGTGCAAGATAGTACAAATCTGTGCGATTTGCAGTGCATACCATAACAATGTAAAGAAAAGTCTACAGAATACCCAGTACCTGAATGTTAGCATATGCATGGATCCAAGCCTGTGAAGGTTACTTACTGGATCTATTTTTGTGTGTGCGCATACGTGTGTATATATTGTCTGGGGATATACACGTGTGTGTTGTGTGTGCATGCATGTATATATACATACATAAAAACAGACACGTGTGTGTGTGTGTGTGTGTGTGTGTGTACATGTGTATGTATATATTAAAACACACACACATATACATGTGCATGTACTTATGTATGTGTGTGTTTATATATGTGTGCGAACACAACATTTCACAGAATACATGCAGGCTTACATAAATACACTGTGCCAACTGCTAATGCTTGTCCTCACAAATAAAGTTTCTCTTTCAGAATAAAATATAAAAACAGATGAAAGTATAGCAATGGGCACACCTGTTACCAACACATATGCAAACATCGTTATGTATATATGGGAGAGGGAACTCATCTTAGCAACGGAAAATCCACTTAATAGTAAAGTTTTATTTTACTGAAGGTTCATGGATGATCTGTTTCTGATATGGAGTGGCAATACAAAGCAGTCTGATGATATTTCTTTCATTTTACTTCAAACACATCCAGCTTTTTAAAGTTTAAGAAAAATGTTGCCTTCAGTCACATTTATTTCCTTGACGTCACTATATACAAGAATACTGATGGTCCACTCACTACTACACTCTAAAGGAAACCTGTGAAACAGAACTCCTATTTACACAGGAGTAGCATGCACCCTCACTTTATATTTGATAACATTGTCAGGAAATCAGATGGTGCATGTAACTCAATTAAACACATCTGACTACCTGATGAATAATCAGCTAAGGAAAATGACTAGTGATTTTATAATGAAGGGATATGATACCCAAGTATAAACAACATTACCAATGAAATCAGGCAGTGACATTCCACTACTGCCAGATCCACTTTCTCTGTTGGGACAATTACTGGTAGAAGTATTCCCTTGGTTTCTAAGCCAAAGACAATGAGATGCATGCTAACTTATAACAAACATACCAACACTGTTAGACAAATTATAAATACTGGCATATTTTGCAAGATGTACCCGAGTTAAGAATTGTGATTTCAGATAAACATTTCTCTTATATCCAAACTGTGGTCTATCTGAAACATTTACTTTTTTATAAAGAGCAACCACGCATCCCTACCCTGGTCAGAACCACTAAGTAGGGTACCTTTAAGTGTGGAAACTGTGTCCGTTGTAAATATATCTATACTGATGGAGTGTTTGTTCATCCAGTGAATGGTCAAGAATTTGAGCTAAGAGCGACAGGGGATTGTAATACTAGGAATTTAGTATATCTGGCTTGGTGTGTACACGGTCATGCTTACTATGTAGGTAAGACTAATCAAAATCTGAAACAATGTATTAGTAATCATATCTCTGAGATTAAGACACAGATATTAACTACAAACACAAAGCTGACAGAGGGATAGAGCATGATTTTACATTTTGTATTTTGCATGTTGTTTATGAATCTTTGTGTGGTGGTAATATTCCTCATATACTGAATTAGATGAATTTTATTGGGTTTTACAGTGGAAAGCACAAGTCTCCAGGTATGAATGGGCACATACCTTTGAAACTACTTTTTAATGACATACATATGAAGGTATTAAATGATCATGTAAATATAAATTCAACCTTTTGATTTTATTACATTTTATTTGCATATTTAAATATTAAATGTTGAATTTTATGGAACTTTATTTAATTTTAAATGTTTCACATGACTAGCATTTACACATCATGTGACATCTCACATTGTATTTAAATGCGTCACATGACTAGTATACATCATGTGACCATTCCTCATTGTATTTAAATAGTGGTTGCACTTGTTCTATTTAGATTTGCCTGAAGAAGCAACTCTGTGTGGTGAAAGTTTTTAACTTGCAATCTTGGAATAAACAAAGTGTTTTTGTACTTTTAGTGCTTTGCATGTTTACTCAGTGTTTTTAATTTTTATGGATTTGAACTTCATGAAACTACTGGATTAACTGTTACCTCGACTGTTTTACCTCTGTATGTGTGAACACACACACGTGTGTATTTATTTTATATATATATATATATATATATATATATATATATATATATATATATATATATATATATATATATACATATATATACACATACAGATTATATATATATATATATATATATATATATACATCACACACACCACACACACACATATATACCACATAGCAGTGGATAGCATTGTGTCTTCACTCACAGCAGGTCTCCCAATTTATACTTTGCTGGAGTGCCTTTTGTATGGAGTCTGTTATGTTCTCCCTGTGTTTGTCTGGATTTCCTCCTGGTGCTCCAGTTTCCTCCCACATTCCAAAGATGTGCAGTAGATGGATTGGACACACTAAATTAGCTATAAATGTGATCGTGTGTGGTATGGAAGAACAGTTGCAACAGGGCTATTCACCCGACAGTGTGAACTGTGGGTCTAGATGATTCATTGTTGAAGTGACAACCCAACACCATGTATAAAAATGGGAAAAGGGATTGTAAATGGATGGGTGGATGGACAGATGGATGTGTGTGTGTATACACACACATATACATATAAATATTTAGATTCATTTTATATATATATATATATATATATATATATATATATATATACATACACATACATACACACACACACACACACACACACATATATATATATATATATATATATATATATATATATATATATATAAATAAATGTACACACCCAAATATAAATACACACACACATACAAATATATATGGCGCGCGCACACACACGTGTGTGTGTGTGTGTGTGTGTGTATATTAGAGTCAAAGGTAAGTAGGCTAGCTGCCCTTGTGGGCCATTTTAAGTTTAGACAATTTTCCCTTTTGTGCTCAAAATAACCTATCCCATTTGGTTAGAGGGGCCTTACCCATCCCATGGTTGATAAAAAGTTATGACTTACAATAACATTCCATCCGTGTTGTCAATCTTCATCTATTCTTGACTTGTGGATCCAATTCCGATCCTTGGAACCAATCCGGCCATTATACAGCTTGCGTCAGCCAAAAAAAAATCTCTTGAGCTACTAGTCTACCCAAATGCCCCTCTCTACATTACCTCAGATCAAGTTTGCAGGCTTACAGAAGAAGATACCCTAACTCAAGTCAGAAGCCATGTCCAAGGTGCATCCTAAAAAGGAAACCCAAGACAGCATGTCAATCCAGCAGAACTCTATAGGAGTGGCCAGGCAAGGTGGGACGCAAGAATAGATGACGATCAACAACACTGACAGAACATTATGGTACGTCATAAATTCTTTATCTGATGTTGTCAATCTTCATCTATTCTTGACTTGTGGGACAGAGTCCCCAGCTACCTTAGACGCTGGGTAGGCCCTATGGAAGAACATTCTTGAGAACCATACAACCAAAGGAGGGTCTCCCCCTGGAGACCATATCCAATTTTTAATGAGTAATAAAGGCATGTGGAGTAGCCCATGTTGCAGCTGCGCAAATTTCTGACATGGAAGCGTTAGAATGAAAAACAGCTGAAGTCGCTATAGATCTGATAGTGTGTGCTGTCACTGGCATAGATAGTCTTGGATTCTTTTCCATGTAAATAAAAGAAATGCAATCCCTTCATGAACTTGATAGAGTAACCAAAGAAACAGGCTTGCCCAAGGTTGTGTTTGCAAAAGATACAAATAATTGATCTGATTGTCTAAACTGCTTAGTTCTACCCAGATAAAAACGTAACTGCCTGTGCATGTCCAGAAGGTGCAAGTAGTATTTGCCTTTATTAGAAAAATTTGGGAAGAATACAGGCAAGTCTAAAGACTGACTGATACTGGCCTCTAAAATCACTTTAGGAAGAAAGGATGGGTTTGTTCTGAGTGACACATTATCTTTATGGAAAACTAGATAAGGAGTTTTAGAAAGTACAGTTGTGTACACTTACCATAAATGTAGATGTCGAGTGTATTCACTGTTGCAGTCATTACATTTGGGTTATCTGCTTGCAGTAGCCCTCAGTCGGCCTGATTAACAAAGTCTTGGGTCCTGCATCGGTTGCTGTCCCTTCTTCCATGATGTCAGGGGTATAAAACATGCAGCCAACACCATTACATCAGTTTTTTCTTGCCCCAGATGTTAGGTGCCCCCCTAATGGGAAGCAATTAAATCTATAATACAAGGATATACATCCAACAAAAAAAAACAATACACCAAAAAGCTTTTTGGCATAGTAAGTGAGAGTAGAGGTATAGCCAAAAGAAGAAAGGGAGCTGGAGGGAGGGTAACCAGGACTGCAACTATGTTCTTCATGTTTCACTGTTGCAGTCATTACATTTGGGTAGATTCCCAAAGCTAAGGCTGGGAGGAGGAATTTAAATAGAATTAGAATCAGCTATAAGGCCCTGCAAGACTGCAGTGGCAAAACCAGCTCTGGATTTAGAGAAAATTGGCAAATGATAATGCTTGGTGAAAGTATGTACAGAACTCCAGGTAGCAGCTTCTAGGATGTCCCTTGTAGGGATGCCCCTGAGAAATGCTGCAGAGGTAGATGCAGCCCTGGTTGAATGGGGTCTGATGCCCAGTGGGATACGTTTTTCCATGGTGCTTATAGCAGAAATGAATGCAGTGGCCTATCCATTTTGAAATGGTTTGCTTAGAAATAGCTTTCCCCTCTGTCCCTGCAGCAAATGCCACCAGCAGTTGTTCGGATTTCCTTTGAGGTTTAGTCCTGTCCAAGTAGAATCTAAGTTGTCTGTGCACATCTAAGGAGTGCAGTATCCATTCCCCTTTGTTCTGTGGGTTAGGAAAGAAGGTAGGCAAATGAATGGACTGATTAAGAGCCACACTGGATACCACCTTGGGCATGAAGGAGAGATTGGTTCTGAGTTCTGGACACATGAAAGATGATGAAAGATGATGAAAGGCTCCACTGACATAAAGGCCTGTAACTAAGATACCCTTCCTGCAGAAGTGATTGCTAAAAGGAAAGCTGTTTTCCAGGAAAGGAATTTTAAATCTGCAGTAGCAGCTGGCTCGAAAGGAGAAAGAGTGAGTTTTTCCAAGACAAAGTTAAGGTCCCAGGCTGGAGTTGGAGCTCTCCTCAGTGGCCTTAAATTTTTGGCCCCTCTGAGGAACTGCTTGAGCAATGGGTGAGAGCATAGGGGAGGCTCTGTGCTATAATGAGCTGAAATGGCTGAGACATGAATTTTGATGGAGGAAAAGGACAAGCCCTTATGAAGCATCTTATCTCAGTCAAATATTGTAGAATCTGAGGTAAATTGGGCACTGCTGCACTCATCCCTTGAGATTGGTTGCAAGTACAAAATCTTTTCCATTTTGCAGCATAAGATTTTCTAGTACTAGGCCTCCTAGCCTCTAAAATGATATCCATCACTGATTTACTGAGGGGTGGTAAAGAAGAGATTAGGTAATTAGCCAAGCTGCTAGGTTCAGGATTTGCAGCTGAGGGTGCAGAATCTGGTTTCCCTGCTGAGACAACAGAGAAGGAGACTGAGGCAGGTGCCATGTGGCCAAGAGTGACACACTGCACAGGAGGGGGTACCAGTGTTGGCGTGCCCAGCCTGGTGCAATTAAAATTGTCCTTGGCTTGTCCTGTTTGATCTTTAGTAGTACCTTGGAGAGCAGAGGAGGAAAGGCATAAATTGATAGGTTTTTCCAGCTGAAGGATAGAGCATCCCACTTTCCAAGCTAGTTTGTGGGGGAATCCTTGTGCTAAATTTGTCCAATTGATGGTTCTGGGGAGGCAAACAGGTCTATATCTGGGCTCCTCCATTTGCTTGTCAACATGTTGAAAATCCTTGGTTCCAGTTACCACTCGTGTGGATCCATGAGGTTTCTGCTTAGTCCATCTGCCAGTGTATTTAGTTTTCTTGTCAGAAAATGAGCTTGTAGATTCACTTGGTAGCTCAAGGCTGTGTTCCACAATGCCATGGCTAGTCTGCAGAGGGGGTAAGTGTGTGTGTACCCCCCTACTTGTTTATGTACCACATGACCGTGGTGTTGTCCATCTTTACCATTAGTTGTCCTGGAAGAATGTGGTCCTTAAAGGCTGTCAGAGCACTCTGTACAGCTAACATTTCCTTTTGATTTATGTGTAGGTGCATTTGACTTGGGCTCCATTTGCCCTGAATGCACTTCCCTGCCAGGTGAGCCTCCCATGCATAGTCTGATGCACCTGTTGTTAAGGTTTGGACGGCAGCGGGTACTGTGAATGGTAGTCCCTTGTTTTGGTGGCAGGCCTCTGCCCACCAAAGGAACTCTAGGCATAGACAAGGTATGATAGGAATCATAGCTTCTAGATCCTGTGAATGTTGACACCATAGGCTTTTGAGATACCATTGCAGTTTCCTCATATGCAGCCTTGCATATGGAATTAGAAGAATGCAGGCCATGAACCAAAAGACGTGCAGTATTTGCCTTGCAGATAACGAAGTTTTTGTGGCCACTTGTTTGAAGAAGGTTGTCAAATGAATCAGTTTTCTCTGGCGTGAGGAAAGCAATCTGGGAAGTTGTATTCAAGCTTGCTCCCAGGAATATAATTTGTTGACAGGGTACCAGGTGGGATTTCTTTTTGTTTATGGTGTACCCCAGACAAGTCAGTACCCTTTGAACGAAAGCCAGATGATTCCAAAGTATGTCCTGGCTTTCTGTCTGAATTAGACAATCATCCAGATATGGATATATTTGAATATTTCTTTTCCTGCAGAATGCAATGACTGGAGCTAGGCACTTTGTGAATACCCTGGGCGCAGTAGATAAGCCAAAGGGGCAGTGCAGAGAACCGATAGTGCATGCTACCTGCTTTGAAGCGTAGGTTTCTTCTGCAAGACTCCCTGATAGGGATGTGCAGGTATGCTTCTTTTAAGTCTAGTGTTGTCAACCATGCATCTTTGCCTAGCATAGGAAGCAGCTAGTGAAGAGTCAGCATCTTGAATTTTGGAATCACCAGAAAGGTATTTAGAGTAGAAAGGTCCAGAATAGGCCACCATGTATTGCCTTTTCTGGATACCAGAAAAAGTCTTGAATAGAAACCTTGTCCCTTTTCCTCTTCTGGTACCAAATGAAGAGCCCCCATGCTTGAGAGAGAGAGTACTTGATTTTGGGCCTCTGCCCACTGACTTGGGGGTAGATCTGGCCACCCGCTTGGTGTTGGTAAGGTGTGGAAGTGAAATCTGTATCCTTGGGACACTATATTTAAAACCCATTTGTCCTGGGTAATGGGTTTCCAGTTTTGGCCTACAGACTAATCTTTGCACCTAAAGGAGCATTCAGTTGGGAAGTGCTTGGAAGTTTTAAAAGCAAGTCATTGGGATAGTTTTCCATAGGAGGAGTCTTACTACTCCCTGATTTGGGTGCGAAAATCCCCCACTGCTTAGTCTTGTGTCCCCCTGGGACTGAAACCTGGGGTTTCTGCTGTGTCTGGGTTTGGCTTGAGAAGACCTGAAAGGGGATGGAAAGGACCAATTCTTAGAGGGCCAGTGCCTACTAAATCTAGGAGGCTGAACTTGTAAGAAATCTTTAACAGTTTGCATAGATTTAGCTTTATCTTCCATCTTTTTGGTCCTGATTTAAGGGAACATCCAACAATTTAACTTTAACATGATCAGGCAAAGATTGCTCCTTAAGCCAAGCATGCCTTCTGAGCACAGACCCAGTAACAGCAGCCCTGCAAGAGGCCTCTAATGAATCAAATCCACATTGCAAAGTATGTTTTCCAACCTGTTCAGCAGAATGCATTAAATCCTGTAATTCTTTATTTTCCACACAGTCAGAAATCAACATCATTTTCTGTTTAAGCAATCCAATAACATGTTACTGATACTTTAACATATGAAACTGGCAGTTTAAAGCCCTAATGGCCAAGGTTGCAGAAGTGTAAACCTTTTTACTCCATCAATCCAGCCCTGGAGTCTCTTATCAGAAGGGGTAGGATTTTTAGCAGTAGAAGCCTTAATGACCTAGGGTCCCCGTGAAATAGTCTTTGGATCTGCAATAAGATTTTTAAAAAGGAACTTGTGTGAATCTGGAACCCTGTAATATCTGTCAGGTTTTCTGGGAGTAAGAGGCAAAGAATCAGGGGCCAAACTAGATTCCGAAAAAGCATCATCAACAATGTCTAGTACAGGCGGAATAGCTAAAGGCCTACGCTGAGGCAGGAGTAAGAAATCCCTAAGTCTCTTTTTTGAATGAGAAAAATCCTGGCTTTCCCAGTGGAAATGCTCCCTTAGAGTATGTAAGTTTTCACCAAAAGAAAAATCCTCTGGAGGGGAAGCATAGGGAATAGAGTCCTCTGCATCAGAATCCTCATAAGTAGATAAGGGCAAATCCAGATCATCAGAAGAATCAGAAAAATCAGAATCCTGTTCAGAAGATTCCGAAACAACTTCAGTCCTAAGTCTCTTAAAAGGGGGAGGTTGGCTTCCCCTGATTAGAGTTATAAGATTTTCAGCCATTCTTATTTTTTTAGGCATAGAGGCCTGAGCGTCATTTTTTTAGGCATGGTTCGAGATTTAGGCCTAAATGAAGGAGGAGGCATCGGTTTAATATGCAAGTCCGTAGGCCTGAATACACCCTCAGAAGACGGTGCCTGCACAGCGGCTCCGGACCCATCCAAGGTAGAGACGTCCACGGGTCCCATAGTTGTAGCATCTCGCAGCATACCCAACTCCAAATGGGTCTCAGTAGAGGCCTGCGAATCAGAAGTAGTGGGCATCAGGGGCTGTGAAAGCGCCTCACTGAGTACCGGCAAACTGGCGACTGGCTTAGGGGAAGTGTCATCGGCAGTTTTGGAACTCTGCAGCCTGTCTCTGTCTTTATCATTGCGTTTTTTCGAAATCACAGTAGTCGGATGGCTAACCGTCAACATTTCTGGATATGTTTCTGATGAAGTCTCTGTAAGAGAGATGAAAGCGCTAAAACTGGTTGTTCAAATAAAGATGGATTGTTTTTGCATTATACCATAGGCATCCTGGATTCCTGGTTCACTTGTTGGTGCATTTCTGGATATTTAAACTGAGAACCGAAATATTTAGAGGCAAAAATATATCAACGATGGATAGTGCGCTGAATAAATAAAGCACAAAACTGACAGCAAGGTACGTCATGGTCAGGGCCTAGGCAAGGAATACAGTACAAATGAAAATCTTTATGAGGTATTTGCTTTCCACAAGTAATACAATTATTAACTTTTACTGACATTGGTAAGGAGCAAGAAAAAGTTTCCCCAACGGGGTACTTAGCTTTAGTTGAAGACTTCGGTTCTGAAACTCGAAAACGAAAATTTCAGGAGTCGGCCGACTGGCACTTATGAACTGCTTCTGCTTTGTGCACCGCATGGCAAGAAAGACTGATGTAATGGCATCGGCTGCATATTTGATACCGCTGACGACCTGACATCATGGAAGAAGGGACAGCAACCGACGCAGGACCCAAGACTTTGTTAATCAGGCTGACTGAGGGCTACTGCAAGCAGATAACCCAAATGTAATGACTGCAACAGTGAAACACTAAGAACATCATAAATCCTGTAATTCGAAGAATCGTCTTGTCGAGGTGACAGCTATAAAAAGCAACGTTTTCCAAGAGAGAAACTTTAAGTCACAGGTAGCTGCAGGTTCAAATGGAGGAAATGTAAGAATCTGCAATAAAAAGGTCAAATCCCATGGTGGTAGAGGATCCATAAATGGGGGATTAAACGAATGGTGCCTTTAAGAAAAACCTTACAAGGTCTATGCAAGATTAAGGGCTGATCACTGAAACAGTTATGGAAATTTGAAATAGCTGTAAGGATAACTAATTCTGGAAGCAAAAGCTCCTTTACCAAAAATTGTAGCTAGAAACTTTAGAACTTTTTCTACTCTGGCTGAAAAGGGATCCAGCCCATTATCAGAGCCCAAATAGAAAATCTCTTCCATTTACTATGATAGAGATTCCTGGTAAATGGTTTATGGAATGCCAACAAAATGTGTTGTACAGCCGATGGGATGTCGTTATGCCTGGCGACTAATGGAATTGGAGAAAACGAGCAGTCAGCTTCAGAGTCTGTAGATTTGGGGTGCACTAGTCCCCAGGATGGGACAGAAGGACCAGAACTGGGTCCAAAATCCATGGGCGGTGAAGTAGATGAGGCTAAAGAAAGGGAAACCATATCTGTCGAGGTCAATAAGGTGCAATGAGGATTACTTTGCTTCTCAACCAAGCTGCTTTCTTGAGGAAAAGAGGGATCAGAGGAAAGGCATACAGGAGACCTGGGGGCCAATCGAGGCGAAGAGCATCTCTGGGGGAGTCTCTCTGAGGGGAAATTAGGGCAAAGTAGCTTCTGCACTTGTTGTTCAGGGGTGAAGCAAACAGGTTGCAGCAAGGCTGGTCCCAGCGAAGAAAGATCTTCTTCACCACTCTGGAGTTTAGAGACCATTCGTGAGGCATGAGGATACATCTGCTCAGTCTGTCCACAATCACGTTTGAATTCCCCGGGATGTGCATTGCTATCAGAAAGCCGTTGGAAGTTATGGCCCATTGACACATGACGTCAGGTCGTCAGGGGTATAAAAACAGTGGGTAGGACTTGGTTCCCTCCTGTTTGTTGATGTACCAGACTACGGGCATGTTATCTGATTGAATAGCTGTCGTCCCTTGAGATAAGGAGGAATGAAATTCTTGAAACGCTAGAAGTACTGCCCTGAGCTCCAGAACACTGATACGCAGATTGGCCTTGGAAGGGGACCAAGTGCCCTGGACTGTCCTTTCCAGATAATGTCCCCCCCCCACCTCACCTGGAAAGCATTTGTAGCCATTATGGCCTTGGGTTGAGGGAGGACAAAGGAAAAGTACAGTTGTGTACACTTACCATAAATGTAGATGTTCGAGTGTATTCACTGTTGCAGTCATCACGCCTGCAGGTAGCCCTCAGTCGGCCCGAATACCAGAGTCTTAGTATTTCTGTGTCGGATGCTGTCGCTTCTTCCATGACGTCAGGGGTATAAAAACAGGCAGCCAATGCCATTTCATCAGTTTTTCTTGCCCCAAATGTCAGGAGCCCCCAAATAGGGAGATAGTATGTGGTGTGAAAACCACCACCAGTAAAAAGTAAATAGAGAGGAGAGATAGAAAGCTAGAGACCAGGGAGCTGGAGGGAGGGAAAAGTACAGTTTTGTACCTACCATAAATGTAGATGTTCGAGGATTCCATTGCTGCAGTCCTTACTATTGGGGTATAGTCCGCGTCCAGTCGGCCCGAATACCAGAGTATAAGGCTGACGTCGGTCAGGGCGCATTAGACTGACGTCAGTACGTCAGGGTACTAATGCGCATGACCGGCGTCATATCCTCAGTCTTTTCTTGCCCCAGATGTCAGAAGACCCTAAAAAGACAAGTCCCAAAATACCTGCACCAAAAACATGTACAATATATACAAGAATATATACAAAAATATAAGCATGTAAACTCACCTACACAACCACCCTAAACACAGAGGGAAGGAGGGAGGTAAATTGGACTGCAGCAATGGAATCCTCGAACATCTACATTTATGGTAGGTACAAAACTGTACTATGTTCTTCGTTTCCATTGCTGCAGTCCTTACTATTGGGTAGAATCCCAAAGCAGAGGTAAGGGAGGCTGGCAAATCATAAAGAAGTAGGAGCTGACAACATGCCTTGCAAAACAGCTGTGGCAAAACCAGCCCTAGACTTAGAGTAGATAGGAAGGTGATAATGCTTAGAGAAAGTATGCACTGAACTCCAAGTAGCTGCTTCCAAAATATCCTTAGTTGCCACCCCTTAGAAATGCTGTTGAAGTGGCAGTAGCCCTAGTGGAATGAGGCCTAATCCCAGCTGGAATCTCCTTGCCATGATGGGAATAACAAAATGCAATGCAAAGCCAATCCACCTAGAAATAGTTTGTTTTGACACAGGCTTGCCCTGTGAACTCAAAGCAAAAGAAACAAACAACTGCTGAGACTGCCTAAAATCCTTAGTCCTGCTTAAATAATAACGCAATTGCCTGTGTACATCTAAAGTGTGCAAAATCTTTTCCCCTTTATTTTGAGGGTCTGCATAAAACGTAGGCAAATGAATAGTTTGGTTTAAAGCCACACTAGAAACCACCTTAGGCATAAAGGAAGGATTAGTGCGTAATGATACCCTATCCTTATGGAAAATCAAAAAGGGCTCTACTGCCATAAGGGCCTGCAACTCAGACACCCTTCTTGCAGAAGTAATAGCCAACAGAAAAGCAGTCTTCCATGACAAGTATTTCAATTCAGCAGTAGCTGCAGGCTCAAAAGGTTGTAGAGTAAGTTTTTCCAACACAAAATTGAGATCCCAAGCAGGAGTAGGAGCTCTACGTGGGGGTCTTATATTCTTTGCCCCTCTAAGAAACTGCTTGAACAAAGGATGCGAAAACAAAGGTGGGTCACAATCATAGTGAGCTGAAATTGCTGCAGCATGAATCTTAATGGAAGAGAAGGACAAACCTTTGTCCAATAACTCAGTAAGATATTGAAGAGCCACACTCAAATTAGGCTCAGAAATCTCCAAATTCTTTGCTGTACTCCAAAATAAAAATCTCTTCCATTTTTCTCGTACACTCTCCTTGTACTAGGTCTTCTAGCTTCCATAATCACATTTAAAACTTGTTGAGGAAGTTGAGACCTGCTGTGTTTCAACACAGAATATGCCAGGCTGTTAGATGAAGAGAGTGAAGCTTGACATTGAGCAGATGACCGTCCTTCTGAGATAACAGATGAGGAATCAGAGGTAAAGGCCATGGAGGCTTCTTTACTAGACTCCGTAGTAGTGGGTACCAGTGTTGCCGAGGCCAATCTGGAGCTATCAAAATCATCCTTGGCCTGTCTTGTCTGACCTTTAATAGTACCTTTGGAAGAAGAGGCAGAGGTGGAAAGGCATACACATGAAGGTTTTTCCAACTGAAAGACAGAGCATCCACTTTCCAAGCTGTGTGATGAAACCCCTTTGTGCAATACTTTGGCAGCTGATGGTTTAGTGGAGAAGCGAACAGATCTATGTCTGGAGTTCCCCATGACACTGTCAATTTCTGAAATACATGAAGATCCAGTTTCCACTCGTGGGGATCCATGATTTGTCTGCTTAACACATCTGCTAAGGAGTTCTGTGCTCCTGGCAGAAACCTTGCCTGAAGAGTTAGTTGCAAGCTTAGCGCAGTCTCCCATAAAATCATTGCTTGCCTGCATAGAGGGTAAGAATGTGTTCCCCCTTGCTTGTTGATGTACCACATGACAGTTGTGTTGTCTGTTAGAATCAACACCTGCCCTGGAAGAAGTAACTCCTTGAAAGCCATTAATGCAAACTGGACTGCTAACATCTCCTTCATGTTGATATGTAGATGCTGCAGTCTGGCAGGCCACTTGTCTTGTATCCACTTTCCATTTAGATGAGCTCCCCAAGCAATGTCCGAGGCATCTGTCGTTAAAATCTGACTTGCCTCTGGCCGGGTCACAGAGAGTCCCTTGTTTAGGTGACATTCCTGAGCCCACCACAAGAATTCTTTTTGAAGGCAAGGTATTATTTGAATGACAGTGTCCAAATCCTGGCAGTGCTGTGTCCATACATTTTGAGATACCATTGTAGCTTCCTCATATGCAGTTTGGCATTGGGAAGCACCAGAATACAAGATGCCATGAACCCTAATGCTTGAAGGACTGTCCTTGCAGTCAGCACGGACTGATGAGATAGGTGATGGAAGTAAAGTGACAGACTCTTTTGTTTGTCCGGGGTTAAAAGGCCATCTGGGCTGCTGTATTCAGTCTCACACCCAGAAAGCACATGTCTTGAGAGGGTACTAGACTGGACTTTATTTCGTTCACAGAATACCCTAGGCATCTTAGCACTGCTATAACATATTCCAGAGGCTGTAGAAGGTCTTCCTTTTCTTGAGCCAGAATCAGGCAGTCGTCCAAGTAAGGATAGATTTGAATTCCTTGAAGCCTGAAGTAAGCTATCACTGGAGCCAGAACCTTTGTGAATACTCTGGGCAGTAGATAAGCCAAAGGGCAATGCAGAGAACTGATAATGAGAATTTCCAGCTCGAAACCGCAGATACTTCCTGCAACTTAGCCTTATAGGCACATGAAGGTAAGCTTCCTTGAGATCTAAAGTTACCATCCAGTGATCTTTGCCCAGCAAAGGTAAAAGCTGTTGTAACGTCAACATCTTGAACTTGGGAATGTCCAGAAAAGTGTTGAGGAGAGATAAATCCAAAATTGGTCTCCACGTGTTCCCCTTCTTTGGTACTAGGAACAGGCGAGAATAAAATCCTAGGCCCCTTTCTGATACAGGGACTGGCTGAATGGCCCCCATCTGGAGTAACTGAGAAACTTGCTTGTGAGCCTCCTTTCTTTGTGGAGGAGGAACGTCTGGCATGCCTTTGAAAGGGGCATTGTATGGAAGTAAAATCTGTAACCGTGGTGAATGATATCCAACACCCATTTGTCTTGAGTAATTAAATCCCAATTTTCTTTGAAAAGAAACAGTCTTCCTCCCAAAGGAGCTGCCAGGCGAGAATCTACTGGCAGCTGAAAAGACAGGTCATTGAGTCTGTTACGAAAGGACTGACCCTGCCCTCACCAGAAGTCTGAGCAGGTGAACTCCCTGTTCTAGGCCGAAAAGAACCTTGAGCCCTGCCCCTACCACGTCTAGACCTACCCCTAGACTGGGAATCATAAGCAGGATATGTCCACCCTTAGCAGGCCAATTTCTACTAAACTTGGTGGCTGTACCTGCAAAAATCTTTAACAGTTTGCATAGACTTAGCTTTGTCCTCCATTTTCTTTAAAACTGCTTCCACAGGCGATCCAAACAACACATCAGACTGTAAAGGAGCATCCAAAATCCTTGTCTTAACATGTTCAGCTAAATTCTGATCCTTCAACCAGGCATGCCTGCGAAGAACAGAACTAGTAGCAGCCACCCTCGAGGAGGCCTGTACAGCATCAAAACCACATTGCAAAGAATGCTTACCCACTTGCTCAGACACATGAACCAAGTCCAGCAACTCTTTACACTCAATACCTTCCGCCAAAGCATCCACCTTAGATTTTAATTGTGAAAGGAGATAATTCTGATATTTTAGCATGTGAAACTGACAATTCAACGCTCTCATGGCTAGAGTGGAAGAAGTATACACTTTCTTTCCCCACCTATCCAAGGCCCTTGCCTCTTTATCAGTGGGAACAGGATTTTTAACCACAGAAGCCTTAACACCTTTAGGCCCTTGAGAAATAGTTTCTGGGTCCGCCCTAGGACTCTTAAACAAATACTTATGAGCTTCGGGCACCCTATAATACCTATCAGGCTTAACAGGAGCAGGAGGCAAAGAGTCAGGATTCAGGAAGCCTCTGCAAAACATCTTCCACCACATTCAACACAGGAGGAATAGCTAAGGGCCTATGCTGGGGCAAAAACAAGAATTCCCTAAGCCTTTTCCTGGAATCAGAGTAATCCTGGCCTTCCCATTTAAAGTGCTCCCTCATGGAATGCAGAGTCTCTGAAAATGAGAAATCCTCAGGAGGAGAAGCTGTAGGAGTGGAATCATCCACATCAGAATCAGAATAAGTAGGATACTCCTGCAAGTCTTCCGCAGAAGACTCTGAAGCCTCTGAACACTGATCAAAACTATCAAACTGCGGTTCCACCCTAGGCCTCTTATCAGGCGGGGGCATAGAACCTCTAATCATAGTAATCAAATCTTCTGCCATTTTAAGCATATGTTTCTTAGGTACAGAACCGAAATGCTAGGAGAAGCCCCACTGAAGCTGAACTAGGCCTACCTCTCCAAGGAAGTTTTGGCAACAGAAGGAGAGGCTCTAACTACCTTGGGAAGAGAGGAAGAACAGTTACCTGAGAAGCCCCTCAGCCTGGCCTACCTCCTGAGAAGGCACATCCTGTAACAGTAAAGTTTCTGCCTGAGACTCCATGGAAACTCCTGGCAAAACCTCTGGCTCCACTGAGCCTTCTAAAGAACCGGCGTCCGGGACTGCGGTTCATCAACCCTAGGCTTCACTGTTTTGTCCTTGCGCTTCTTGATGGCCGGGCGTCGGAGCATCCGGCATTTTATACTGCAACGCTTCCCAAACACTAACCTGGCACAGTCTAACCTCCTCTTAATAGTGCGTTTGTTAAACCTAGCACAAGAGCGGCAACCAACAACGTCGTGCTCAGGCCCTAAACAAGGTATACACAAGGTATGGTAATCCCTATGAGGTATCTGTTTCCCACAAGAAATACAGTTATTCACTTTTCTGACATCCGGTAAAATACTGAGGCAAGAAAAAACAAAATGTTCCCCAACGGGTACTTAGCCAACTCTGTTTCGGTCTGAAACTCCGTCGGAAATATTTCAGAGCCAACCTGCACTCGCAAAACTGCTTCTGCATCGGACCATGCGGCAAAAGACTGAGGATATAGGCAGCCAATGCCATTACATCAGTTTTCTTGCCCCAAATGTCAGGAGCCCCAAATAGGGAGATAGTATTTGGTGTGAAAACCACCACCAGTAAAAGTAAATAGAGAGGACTATAGAAAGTAGAGACTGCAGCAATGGAAAACGAAGAACATCCAGGACTGCAACAATGAATACACTCAAACATCTACATTTATGGTAAGTGTACACAACTGTACTATGTTCTTCGTGTTTCACTGTTGCAGTCATCATACTTGGGTTGATTCCCAAAGCTGAGGAAGGGTGGAGGCAGTCAAGAAGAGTTAGGGCTGGATAGTAGGCCCTGCAAGACTGCTGTAGCAAATCTTGCCCTGAATTTGGAAAATATAGGCAAGTGATAATGCTTGGTGAAGGTGTGTACAGAACTCCAGGTTGCAGCTTCCAGAATGTTCCTGGTAGGGACTCCCTTGAGAAATGCTGTAGAGATAGAAGTAGCCCTAGTGGAATGTGTTCCGACCCCGAGGGGTTGGTTTTCCATGGTACTTGTAGCAAAAATGGAAGCAGTGTGCTATCCATTTGGAAACGGTTTGTTTAGAAATGGCGTCGCCCTCTGCCCTGTTGCAAAGTTGACTAGCAGCTGCTCAGATTTTCTGAAAGGTTTAGTCCTATTAAGGTAGAACCTGTGCTGTCTGTGCACGTCCAAAGAGTGCAGGATCCTTTCCCCTTTATTCTGGGGGTTAGGGAAGAAGGTTGGCAAACGGATGGATTGGTTTAGGGCCACACTGAACACCATCTTAGGCATAAAGTACGGGTTAGTCCTGAGGGAAACCCTGTGGAAGATAATAAAGGGTTCCACAGCCATCAGTGCCTGTAGCTCAGACACTCTTCTAGCTGAAGTGATGGCTAGAAGCAAGGCTGTTTTCCAAGAGAGGAATTTTAACTCTGCTGAAGCAGCAGGTTCAAAAGGGGGAAGCGTGAGCTTTTCCAGTAGAAAGTTAAGGTCCCAAGCAGGGGTGGGTGCTCTCCCTGGGGGCCTTAAGTTGTTAGCCCCTCTCAGGAACTGTTTGATGAGAGGGTGAGAAAACAGAGACGGCTCAGTACTGTAATGAGCCAAAATGGCAGAGGCATGAATCTTAATGGAAGAGAAGGACAGGCCTCTGTGGAGTAGCTCTGCTAGGTAATCTAGGATTAGACATAAGGAGGGCACTGCTGTGTCCTTTCCTTTATAGACTGAATCCAAGAACAATACCTTTCCACTTTTCCGCATAAGATTTCCTAGTACTAGGCCTTCTGGCTTCAAGAATGATGTCCAGCACCTGTTTACTTAGGGTTGCTGGTGGAGTATTCAAGGAATAAGCCAGGATACAAGACTTAGGGTTTGCAATTGTGGATGCAAAATCTGTCCCTCCTGCTGTGACACCACAGTAGGGTAGGAGTCTGGTGTAGGTGCCAGGGTGGCACCGTTGTCAGGCTGCGCAGGAGTGGGTACCAGTGCTGGCGTGACCAGTCTGGGGCAATCAGAATTGTCCTTGGTCTGTCCTCTTTTATCTTGAGTAGTACTCTTGAGAGAAGGGGCAGAGGGGGGAAAGGCATAGATTGAGAGGTTTTCCCATTGAAAGGATAGGGCATCCACCTTCCAGGCCCTGCTTTGAGGGTTCCTGGTGCAGAATTTGCTTAACTGGTGGTTGTGGGGGGAGGGAAAGAGATCCACCTCTGGGGTCCCCCACCTCTGGATCACAAGATTGAAGGTGCTGGGCTCCAATTTCCACTCATGTGGGTCTAGGAGATTTCTGCATAAGTCGTCTGCCAGTGAATTTTGTTTGCCTGACAGGAATTAAACTTGTAAATGGACTTGGTTGCCCAAAGCTGTGCTCCACAGAGTCATGGCTACCCTGCAGATTGGGTAAGACTGGGACCCACCTGCTTATTTATGTACCACATAACTGTGGTGTTATCTGTTTTTATCAGCAGTTGTCCTGGAAGGATTAGGTATCTGAAAGCTGTCAGAGCATTCTGTACAGCTAGCATCTCCTTTTGGTTCATGTGCAGGAGAATTTGGCTTGGGCTGCAGTGGCTCTGAATGTATTTGCCAGCCATGTGAGCCCCCCATGCATAGTCTGATGTGTCCGTGGTCAGGGTTTGGGCGGTGTGGGGTAGAGTAAAATGCAGTCCCTTGTTGTGGTTGCATGCTTCTGCCCACCAAAGGAACTCTGCCCTCAAACAAGGTATGATAGGAATGACTGATTCCAGGTCCTGAGAATGTTGGCACCAAAGACTTAAGTACCACTGAAGTTTCCTCATATGTAGTCTTGCATATGGAATTAGCTGAATAATGAGGCCATGATCCCTAGGGCTTGCAGTATTTTTCTTGCAGTTAGCTGGGTTCTGATGGCCATTTGCTTGAAGTAGTCTGTCAGGTGGACCTGTTTTTCTGAAGTGAGAAATGTCATCTTGGAAGTTGTGCCCAAGCTTGCTCCCAGGAATACAATCTTTTGACTGGGCATCAATTGTGATTTATTTTTGTTGATGGTGTACCCCAATGACGTGAGAAGGCTTTTTACAAATGCCAGGTGCTGAAGCAGTAATTCCTAGCTGTCCGCCTGAATCAGGCAGTCATCGAAGTACGGTTACATTTGGATATTTTTCTACCTGCAGTATGCAATGGCTGGAACCAGGCATTTTGTAAATACCCTGGGCGCAGTAGATAAGCCAAAGGGAAGTGCAGAAAACTGATGATGAATAGATCCTGCCCTGAAACATCGATATTTCCTGCATGATTCCCTGATGGGGATGTGCAGATAAGCTTCTTTTAAGTCTAGGGTGACTAACCAGGCATCCTTGGCTAGCATAGGGAGAAGCTGTTGCAGGGTAAGCATCTTGAATTTTAGGACCACCAGAAAGGTATTGAGAATTGAAAGATCCAGGATTGGGTGCCAAGAGTCCTCTTTCCTGGGTACCAGGAATAGTCTGGAGTAGAAACCCCGACCCATTTATTCTATTGAAACTGGATGAATAGCTCTGATGTTGAGCAGGGAAAGAACTTGGTTTTGAGCCTCTGCCCACTGGTTTGGAGGAAAATCTGGAAACCCGCAGGGTTGGCAGTGAATGGAAATAAAATTGGTACCCCTGAGATACAATGTTGAGGACCCATCGGTCCTGAGTGATGGACATACAGTTTTCTGCATGAAGGGCAAGTTTTCCTCCCAGGGGCACAAACAATTGGGCAGGGCTGGGAAGTAGAGTTGAGAAGTCATTGTGAACTTTTTCCATAGGGAGGTGGCTTACCACTCCCTCTTTTAGGGGTGGGAGCACTCCACTGCTTAGATCTCTGCATACTCTGAGACTGTAGTCTGGGTGGTCTCTTTTCCCTGGGTCTTGTTTGGGAAGGTCTGGAGGAGGCTGGAAAGGACCAGTGTTTTGAAGGCCAATGCCTACTGAATCGAGGTGGTTGCACTTGTAAGAATTCTTTAACAGTTTGCATAGATTTAGCTTTTTCTTCCATCTTTTTAAGAACTTCTTTTGCTTTGGTGCCAAACAAAATGTCCATATTTAAAGAAGTGTCTATTAATTTGGATTTGGCATGATCTGGCAAGGTCTGCTCCTTCAGCCAAGCATGTCTTCTCAGTACAGAACCAGTGACTGCAGCCCTGCAAGATGCTTCTAGGGCATCAGAACCATACTGCAAAGTATGCTTACTAACTTGGTTTGCAGAATGCATAAGCTCCTGCAAATCTTTATTTTCAACACATTCTGGAAATATTACCATTTTTTGTTTAATGAGTTCCATAATATGTTGCTGGTACTTCAGCATGTGAAACTGGCAATTCAATGCCCTGATAGCAAGAGTTGCAGAGGTATATACCTTCTTACCCCATTTATCTAAAGTTCTGGAATCCCTGTCCGAAGGGGTAGGATTTTTTGCTGTAGTAGCCCTAATACCTTTAGGTCTCTGGGAAATGATCTCTTGGTCAGCAGTAGGATTCTTGAAAAGAAACGTGTGGGAATCAGGTACACGGTAGTACCGGTCAGGTTTCCTAGGGGCCGGAGGTAATGCGTCTGGAGTAAGACTGGATTCCATGAAAACATCATCCACAACATCCAGGACAGGGGGTATAGCTAAAGGCCTGTGCTGAGGTAGCTCTAAAAATTGTCTGAGTCTCTTTTTGGACTGAGGATAGTCTTGACATTCCCAGTGGAAATGCTCTCTTAAAGTATGCAAGGTCTCACCAAAAGAGAAATCCTCTGGAGGGGAGGCAGAGGGAATGGATTCCTCTGCATCTGAATCCTCATAGGCTGATAAGGGTATGTCCTGATAATCAGAAAGGTCAGAGTCATCGGACTCCTGGTCTGTAGAATCTGAAGGCAACTGAATTCTTTGCCTCTTAGCAGGGGAAGGCTGGCTTCGCCTAATTAGCGTTATAAGGTCTTCAGCCATTCTAAGCATTTGTTTATGTGGCATGGGGGCCCGAGCATGTGCTTTGGTCATTGGTTTTCTAGGCGTAGTGCGTACTCTGGGCCTAAGAAACTCAGAAGTTTTGGCTAAAAAAGAAGTCGGTTTGATTCGAACATCGGTAGGTCGGAAAACACCCTCAGAAGCCGGTGCCTACACAGCGGCTCTGGACCCATCCAAGGTAGAGACATCCGCTGGTTCCATAGTTGAAGAAGCCACTCGTGGCATACTGGACTCCGAATGGGTCTCAGTAGAGGCCTGTGAATCCAAAGAAGCGGGCATCAGGTGCTGCAAAGCGCCTCACTGAGTACCGGCGGGCTGGCGACTAGCTTAACGGAAGCGCCATTGGTAGTTTTGGACCTATGCAGTCTGTCCCTGTCTTTATCCTTACGTTTTTTCAGAAGATCAGTATTTGGCTGGCTTACTGAAGCCATTTCGGAATATGGAGATCGAGAGCGAAAGAATTTAGCAACAAAAATAGCACAACGAGGAATGGTTTGGCTGTTAAACAAGGCACAGAACCAACAGCGAGGGACGTCGTGGTCTGGGCCTAAACAGGTGACGCAGCAAGAATGAAAATTTCTGTGAGGTATTTGCTTTCCACAGGCAAGACAACTGTTAACTTTTTCTGACAATCGGTTAGAGCAAGAAAAAAGGATCCCCAACAGGGTACATAGCTTTAGAAGACTTCAGGATTATAAACTCGAAAAATGAAAATTTTAGGTAGCAGACGACCGGCACTTGCGAACTGCTTCTGCTTCGGGCTCCTCCTCGGCAAGAAAAAATGGTGTAATGGCGTCAGCTGCCTGATTTTATACCCCTGACATCATGGAAGAAGTGACAGCATATGATGCAGAAATGCTAAGACTCTGGTATTCTGGCTGACTGAGGGCTACCTGCAGGAAAATAACCCAAGTATGATGACTGCAACAGTGCAAAATGCAGTCCCTTGTTGTGGTTGCATGCTTCTGCCCACCAAAGGAACTCTGCCCTCAAACAAGGTATGATAGGAATGACTGATTCCAGGTCCTGAGAATGTTGGCACCAAAGACTTAAGTACCACTGAAGTTTCCTCATATGTAGTCTTGCATATGGAATTAGCAGAATAATGAGGCCATGATCCCTAGGGCTTGCAGTAAGCTGGGTTCTGATGGCCATTTGCTTGAAGTAGTCTGTCAGATGGACCTGTTTTTCTGAAGTGAGAAATGTCATCTTGGAAGTTGTGTCCAAGCTTGCTCCCAGGAATACAATCTTTTGACTGGGCATCAATTGTGATTTATTTTTGTTGATGGTGTACCCCAATGACGTGAGAAGGCTTTTTACAAATGCCAGGTGCTGAAGCAGTAATTCCTAGCTGTCCGCCTGAATCAGGCAGTCATCGAAGTACGGTTAAATTTGGATATTTTTCTGCCTGCAGTATGCAATGGCTGGAGCCAGGCATTTTGTGAATACCCTGGGCGCAGTAGATAAGCCAAAGGGAAGTGCAGAGAACTGATGATGCATAGATCCTGCCCTGAAACATCGATATTTCCTGCAAGATTCCCTGATGGGGATGTGCAGATAAGCTTCTTTTAAGTCTAGGGTGACTAACCAGGCATCCTTGGCTAGCATAGGGAGAAGCTGTTGCAGGGTAAGCATCTTGAATTTTAGGACCACCAGAAAGGTATTGAGAATTGAAAGATCCAGGATTGGGTGCCAAGAGTCCTCTTTCCTGGGTACCAGGAATAGTCTGGAGTAGAAACCCTGACCCATTTGTTCTATTGGAACTGGATGAATAGCTCTGATGTTGAGCAGGGAAAGAACTTGGTTTTGAGCCTCTGCCCACTGGTTTGGAGGAAAATCTGGAAACCCGCTTGGGGTTGGCAGTGAATGGAAATAAAATTGGTACCCCTGAGATACAATGTTGAGGACCCATCGGTCCTGAGTGATGGACATCCAGTTTTCTGCATGAAGGGCAAGTTTTCCTCCCAGGGGCACAAACAATTGGGCAGGGCTGGGAAGTAGAGTTGAGAAGTCATTGTGAACTTTTTCCATAGGGAGGTGGCTTACCACTCCCTCTTTTAGGGGTGGGAGCACTCCACTGCTTAGATCTTTGCATACTCTGAGACTGTAGTCTGGGTGGTCTCTTTTCCCTGGGTCTTGTTTGGGAAGGTCTGGAGGAGGCTGGAAAGGACCAGTGTTTTGAAGGCCAATGCCTACTGAATCGAGGTGGCTGCACTTGTAAGAATTCTTTAACAGTTTGCATAGATTTAGCTTTTTCTTCCATCTTTTTAAGAACTTCTTTTGCTTTGGTGCCAAACAAAATGTCCATATTTAAAGAAGTGTCTAGTAATTTGGATTTGGCATGATCTGGCAAGGTCTGCTCCTTCAGCCAAGCATGTCTTCTCAGTACAGAACCAGTGACTGCAGCCCTGCAAGATGCTTCTAGGGCATCAGAACCATACTGCAAAGTATGCTTACTAACTTGGTTTGCAGAATGCATAAGCTCTTGCAAATCTTTATTTTCAACACATTCTGGAAATATTACCATTTTTTGTTTAATGAGTTCCATAATATGTTGCTGGTACTTCAGCATGTGAAACTGGCAATTCAATGCCCTGATAGCAAGAGTTGCAGAGGTATACACCTTCTTACCCCATTTATCTAAAGTTCTGGAATCCCTGTCCGAAGGGGTAGGATTTTTCACTGTAGTAGCCCTAATACCTTTAGGTCTCTGGGAAATGATCTCTTGGTCAGCAGTAGGATTCTTGAAAAGAAACGTGTGGGAATCAGGTACACGGTAGTACCGGTCAGGTTTCCTAGGGGCCGGAGGTAATGTGTCTGGAGTAAGACTGGATTCCATGAAAACATCATCCACAACATCCAGGACAGGGGGTATAGCTAAAGGCCTGTGCTGAGGTAGCTCTAAAAATTGTCTGAGTCTCTTTTTGGACTGAGGATAGTCTTGACATTCCCAGTGGAAATGCTCTCTTAAAGTATGCAAGGTCTCACCAAAAGAGAAATCCTCTGGAGGGGAGGCAGAGGGAATGGATTCCTCTGCATCTGAATCCTCATAGGCTGATAAGGGTATGTCCTGATAATCAGAAAGGTCAGAGTCATCGGACTCCTGGTCTGTAGAATCTGAAGGCAACTGAATTCTTTGCCTCTTAGCAGGGGAAGGCTGGCTTCGCCTAATTAGCGTTATAAGGTCTTCAGCCATTCTAAGCATTTGTTTATGTGGCATGGGGGCCCGAGCATGTGCTTTGGTCATTGGTTTTCTAGGCGTAGTGCGTACTCTGGGCCTAAGAAACTCAGAAGTTTTGGCTAAAAAAGAAGTCGGTTTGATTCGAACATCGGTAGGTCGGAAAACACCTTCAGAAGCCGGTGCCTACACAGCGGCTCTGGACCCATCCAAGGTAGAGACATCCGCTGGTTCCATAGTTGAAGAAGCAACTCGTGGCATACTGGACTCCGAATGGGTCTCAGTAGAGGCCTGTGAATCCAAAGAAGCGGGCATCAGGTGCTGCAAAGCGCCTCACTGAGTACCGGCGGGCTGGCGACTAGCTTAACGGAAGCGCCATTGGTAGTTTTGGACCTATGCAGTCTGACCCTGTCTTCATCCTTACGTTTTTTCAGAAGATCAGTATTTGGCTGGCTTACTGAAGCCATTTTGGAATACGGAGATCGAGAGCGAAAGAATTTAGCAACAAAAATAGCACAACGACGAATGGTTTGGCTGTTAAACAAGGCACAGAACCGACAGCGAGGGACGTCGTGGTCTGGGCCTAAACAGGTGACGCAACAAGAATGAAAATTTCTGTGAGGTATTTGCTTTCCACAGGCAAGACAACTGTTAACTTTTTCTGACAATCGGTTAGAGCAAGAAAAAAGGATCCCCAACAGGGTACATAGCTTTAGAAGACTTCAGGATTATAAACTCGAAAAATGAAAATTTTAGGTAGCAGACGACTGGCACTTGCGAACTGCTTCGGGCTCCTCCTCGGCAAGAAAGAATGGTGTAATGGCGTCAGCTGCCTGATTTTATACCCCTGACATCATGGAAGAAGTGATAGCATATGATGCAGAAATGCTAAGACTCTGGTATTCTGGCTGACTGAGGGCTACCTGCAGGAAAATAACCCAAGTATGATGACTGCAACAGTGAAACATGAAGAACATCGGCCTAGAAGAATCTCCTTGAACTGCATCCACCAAATTAGGTCGATTTTGCATCGGCTGGATATAAAAACTAGGTGATTCGTGGGGTGGGTTATAATAGACCTTTGATTCCCAAGCAGCTATTGAAGTCTCACGTGAAACCTTACCGGTGGGACTAACATGATCGCTGCTGCCATGGAGCCCAATGCTTGTAGAATTTATGAGTCAATATTTTGTTTGATCCAAAAAAAAAAGATTAAACCTACAATTGTATTTCTGCAACCTGTAGTGAGGAAGCAATGCTACACAAGACAGAGTGTTAAGAGCTCCAGTGAATTCCATATCCTGAGAAGGGGTTAGTTGAGACTTTGCAAGACTGACTGTGATGCCCAACTGTTGAGATAGTTCCAGAATAAAATCTGTTGTTCATAGAAGTATATGCCTGGTGGAAGCGGTGAGGAGCCAGTCGCCTTGGTAAGGAAACACTCTGAATTAGTGCAGCCTCAAATTGCTGTGACTGCTGCCATGCATTTGGTGAACACACTGGGGGCTGTAGTGAGATCAAAGGGCAGCACTTTGAATTGGTAATGACTGGCCCCCAGCCGGAAATGAATAAACTTTCTTGAGGATTTGTCCATCTTTATGTGGTATTATGTGTCTTGGAAGCCCATAGAGCACATCCAACAGTTTTCCTCTAAGAATGGAAGTATTGACTGAACTGTGACCATCTGGAATTTTGACTGTTGGACATATTTGTTTAGAATTCTGAGATCCAAAATTGGTCTCCAGTCCCCTGTTTTCTTTGGCACTAAAAAGAATCTGGAGTAAAATCTCGATCCTACTTGGTCTGGTGGGACTTCTTGGATTACTCTCTTTTCTAGCAGTTTTTGTATTTCTAATGCTGCTAGAACCCTCTGACTAGGTGGAACATCGGGGAGTCTTGCTTGAATTCTCAGGTAAAGAGTAAAAGGGATTAATAACCTCTGAAAATTATCCTTAGCACCCAGGCAATGGTAGTTAGCTAATTGGGAGAACACCTTTTCTTGGACCCCCTCAGCCACTGCTCCCACCAGGGTATCAGACAGCTCCTTGACCAGATCCCTCTGAAGTCTAGAAGTGTGCCAAAAAATTCAAGGACCTGATGGAGAAGGTTGATGATGCATAGACCTGCTTTCCAAATCTGTCCATCACCCTGGACTCCCAGTTAGGGGGATGTACAGTAGAACTTCCTTGGCTAGTTCTTTCTTGGTGGTAGCCACTACCACCATGGCATCAACTACTAAGCCCTTTGCCCAATGTGGATGGTCCTCAGGAGCAGAACGTATTCTGTCAGGTCTTTAAGGGACAGGTTCTACAGAGTCAGAAGCCTTCCAATCCCGCTGAGTGATCAATTTAATTAGCTCGTCAGCAGTCGGCGTCACTCAAGAGGTAGACGGGTGAGCACCAAAAGCCTGCAAGTACACGGATTCCTCAGAGGAAGGGTCTTTGGGCTTCCAATCACCTGTCTGTTTTATGATCTTAAGAATGTCTCTGAAGGAGACATCTTCTGGGGGTGACCATGGGGAACCCTCCCCCTCATCTAAATCAGTGTCCTCTGTGATGGAGTCTTTAGGAGAAACCAGGTGTTTCCTCTTACACAATCTCTTCTGAGGTGGCACTTCAGTGGGAGCATCTGAAGAGGACCCAGAAGAGGGGATGCCTTTAGTAGGCAAGTCTTGCGACCTTGGAGCTCGCTGTCTGGGGGTTCAAGGCTGGTAGTCGAACTGGTAAACCTGGGGTCAAAGGGAGAGACTCCGGTAACATAGGAGCCACATGAGAAGAGGCAGTGGCCAAGGCTCTTTCCATGGCTTGAAAGGCAAGACCCCCTCAGGGGGATGGGAATCTGGAACTGAGACAGGCAAACTCGGAATCGGGGACACACCCCGCCCAAAGAGACCCACCAGACAAACTGGAACAGAGTATGGGTCCTCTGTCAGCACAACCCGAAGAGGCAAGACCGGCTCCACAGAAAAAAAAAATCAGTGCTGACAAACTCCTTAGACCCGATGGCGAAGACATGGTCCCAGGGACCCGTCAGTCCTGAAGGCATCAGAGCTGTACCTGGCATCAAAGACAATAAGGTTGGCAGAGGTGAAGTCATTAGAATCTGTGAAGTTGAGAGCTCTAAAGCCTGTGAGCAGGTCAGAGGAAGAGAATAAGAAGGGGTCAAAGAGGAGAAACCCCTGCACCATAAAGAAGAGGGGGCTGAGAAGATGAGGGAAGACCACTGGCTGTCAGGATCTGATCCACCAATCTTTCTACATCAACTTCTGAGAGATTTCTGGTAGAGCGAATGGACAACCCAGAAGGAAAAGACTTGGGTCTCTCCAGAAAAGTGCTAGGAGTTGTCCAACAGAGTCCAAGGAGGAATGAGTGGTCCTGGGCTGAGCAGAAATATCAGTCTTTGGCACCGTCTGCAGGGCCGTGGGAGATATTGGCGCTGGCATGGCGGCTGTGGCAACTGGTGTCAGTGTCATAACCATGGTCAAAGTAGGAGAGGTAATTATCATAGTTTGAGTGGGCATCTTGGTCGGTATCAAAGGCACAGGTAAGGGTAACGGTGCCAAAGATTCAGACTTTTCTGAAAGCTTCAAACCTTAGTTCTCGGTTCTGAAGAGGAACCTGCAGATGCATGTTTATGCTTTTTAACAGTTGGTGCTGAGGGAGATTTCGGCACCGAATGGGAAGATGTGGAACCAGAGGCCGGAGGAGACTGGTCAGCCTTGGACAAGGCTTCTTCAAAAGGGGCTTTAAGAAGCCCTTTGAGAATAGCAGAGCGGAAAAATAAGCTCAGAGTTCTATTGCTAAAACCCCGGCAGACTGTAGAGTCTACACTTCAGTGGGGCACACCCAAACAATAAACACAGCAGTCATGATTATCGGAGCTTGACATTTTCCTGTCGCACTCTTTACATTGTTTAAAGCTAGTAATGGAATTTTTGGATTTATGCGCCATTTTTTAAATAAAAACCAGGAGAGGCAAAAGAATAAAAAGGAAGAGAAAAAATGGCAAACAACCAGTCACACCATAAGGAAAGCATTACCAACAAGGGTACAAAGATTATCTAACGTTAAAGGGGAGGGGGGAGGGAGCTACCAACGGTAGTAGTAGGAATGACCAATGGTAGAGGGAAAGGTAAACAAACACACACTAAGGGTAGACTAGAGGAAAAATAGTGAATTCTAAATCGCTATAGATTAATATCAGCAAACTAACTGAGACAAGAGAGTAAAATGTAAAGTTTTACTTAGCTACGAGAGAGGAATCGGCTGATGCATCTTGCTGTAATAGTGGCAAATGAGAACTGGGGTAATGTACAGAGGGGCATTATGGGCAGACTAGTAGCTCGAGGGTTTTTTTTTTACTGACTCGAGCTACGTAATGGCCAGATCGGTTCCGAAGACTGGAACTGTACCCACAAGTCAAGAATAGATGAAGATTGACAACATCAGATTTATATATTACCCCTAATGAGAATAAATGGGATCATACCATACATAATGTGAGGGGACCCATGCATGGGATAAAACATTTAGGAGCTGCATCTGTCCATTAGTAGTACAGGGGGCAGTCCTGTGATAACATTTCTATTTCCCATACATCGGTTTAAGTTGCACTTGAAAATGGATACAGATGAACTTTGTTTTATGTGGATGTTCTAGAACAGTGGTAGCCTCAGTGTATCAAAATATCAACCTACATAGATGGCTTCTCATAGGATAATAGGAAGTTACTAGGCTATTGGCCCTGAGGCCATTACAAGCCTAGCCAAGAATTTAGCCCATGTTCCAATAAGTCAGCACCCTATGCCACTGTCCAGCAGGGACAGGTGGAATCCCAGCGGTGTATTTTCTGTTCCCCATCCAGTTATCCAGCTTGTTCTTAAAAAAAGTTTAATGAGGTACTCTGCTTTACGTGGAGAGGGAGTCTATTCCACAAAAGGGGGAGTCTCTGGAACAGATATCTGTCCAGCCAAAAAATCATACTGATGTCACAAACCATGTTGAGGTCGCGTGTATGGGTTACTCAAGTAGAGCTTGACTTACGGATATGCAGCAGTCCCATCAGGGTGGGTCTGATATTGCTTTGTATGCCAGGCAGAGGTCACCTCTGAGGAGTCTGTAGGAGACTGAGTAGAGGGACAGGGCTTTTAGGCTGTGTAGGGTAGATGTTTGAGGCCCTGAATTCTCCCAGATGAGGAACCTCTGTGGTCCCTTCCAGCTGCTGTATGTGCTTTGTGAGGTACATGCCGAAAGGGGCATTGTACTCAAAATGGGTTTTGTAAAGGAAGAATACAGGGATGTTATGACCACCATGTCCCTGGATGAGATAACCCTTACTAATCAGGTGGGCCATGTAGAAAGCTTTCCATACAACGGAGGCAATATGGTGGTCAAAAGTCAGTTTGCTATCAACCTGAGTGCCCAAGTCCCTCACAACTGACTGCATGCTTAGTACCTTATTATCAATGTGATAATTTGTGGGGATGTCACTCTCCCCAAAAGAGATGATGATGCATTTTCTGGCATTCAGTGTGAGGCCATGTTTCTGGCACCAGTAATTTGTTTGGGTGAGAGCCTATTGGAGGATGGCCACATCATTATGGGAATTGATGGCAGCAGCCAACTTGCAGTCATCTGCAAACTTGGTCAGCCACAGCCCACTAGATTTGGCCACCACGTCCAAGAAGTATATCCCAAACAGCAGAGGCCCCAAGACCGATCCCTGGGGTACACCGCTTGTTATGGGTCTACTACCTGAGGTGGCTTCCCCTATTTTGACTAGGTAGGTTCTATCAGTGAGCCAGTTTGCTACTCATCTGGTAACATACAGATTAATGCCTAGTTGAGAGAGTTTATCTATTCTACCTGAGTGGGGAACAGTACTGAAGGCTTTGGCCAGGCCAATGTAGGCAGTGTGCACCATCTTCCCCTCATCTATGGCCTTGGTGACTGTCTCAAAGAAGTCGACCAAATTTAACAGGCATGACCTCCCCTTGACAAAGCCAAACTGTGTGGGATCAAGTGTCTGGAGGTTGCCAATGTCTTTGTTAATGAGGTCCATGATAATCCGCTCCATGACTTCACAGATCAGACTGGTTAGGCTGATGAGTCTAGAATTTCCTGGATCGGTGGATGCTCCACCTTTGGGCAAAGGGATGAAAGCAGCTGTCCTCCACTTGGCTGGGATGAAGCCGGTACTCTTGCTTTTGTTGAATAGGGTGCCTAATAGTGCTGCAAGTTCCTGTAAGATGCAGCCTGGGATGTTATTGGGTGCCATGGAGGCTGTATTTCTTGCCTTTGAGAGGACAGTCATGATGATGACTTGCTCCCTGGAGATAAGGGGAAGGAGGGCAGGTACTGGGGATGTCCTGTTTTACTGATTATATTACTGAAAACATTGAAATGATGACTTTACTTTTGAAAAACAATGAATGAATTACAAAATGTGAACTGTATTTCTATGCTTGTGACTGCCCAATGGCATGAAAACAGTCAGATCTGTTCACTTTGACACCATGTGACATTTATAATGTTAGCATGCTTTTATAGACACCATGGCTGCATTTTCATGCTATATGGGGTTTTCACTATGACTGCAGATTAAAGAAGAAACCATATTACATGCATCCTATCAGATATTAGCACCTTCCCCCAAAAAGACAAATTGTACACTACACTTGCTCATGCCCTTTCACACAGTATGCCACACATTTTAATCTTTTTTGAAGCACACAAGTTCTTAAATGTCTGCTACAACCCCAAGTAGCCTTTTCTATTTATTCACTTCTTTCTCCATTAAAATGTTGTTTTCTAATATCTCGGCAAAACTTATATTCTGGCCGGCATTCCCCCGTCTCTCAAGCTACATATCATCACATTTTTCCCCAAAATATAATGTATATCCACATCAGATCTTCCGATTTCACACTTATCCAGCCAGCTATTGACAAATTAACTAATAAAAGACCCAAATCAGCTTGCCAGTCCCTTTGGTACTGCCCTTATTCTCACATAATCTACGTTGTAAAAGTTCTTTCTATTTATGTTTGAAAAAAATATTTATTTTGGCAGCAGGTAATTTACACTTTAGGAATACACAATTACATGGTCTTAAAAGGATAAAGACATATAATGATCTAAAGTACTGGCATCAGCTGATATCTGATAATAAAGTTAAAAATCTAGATTTCTTAAAACAAGAATTTGATCTAAGAGAAACTTGCTGGTTAGAGGTTCAGATCTTTAGACAACATCTCATTGATAGAATAGATCTAAAGTCTATAACAGTTAAAGAATCTATTCCAAAACTGATTGATTACTTGATATTAAATTTACAGCATAAAGTTTCTGATAAAGGTAAACTTTCATATATACATAAAATTATCAGACAAGAAACTTTTTACAGTGTAGATTCATACTGGAATTATTTCACCTCTATTAATGGGGACCCACCAACTCAACAAGATAAACAATATATATTGGAATCTGCTTATAGAACTACATCTTCCATTGTCTGGAGACTTTATACATGGAAATTTTACATAGATCTTTTATACACCTTTGATGATGAATAAAATAAATAATAAAGATAATCTATGTAAGAGATGTAATGTAGAAATTAATGCTGACTGGGCTCATATGTTTTATGACTGTATGAAGTTGAAAGAATACTGGAAGTCAATTAATGAATTTTGCAGGCTCTTTTTACAGATAATTTCATTATTTCTAAATCTCTTATATTATTCAACACACCTGTACCTCAATGTGTTAAAAAGATTAAACTTCCCTTGTTATGGTCTATCCTAGCAGTGGCCAGGAAAATAATAACTAGAAATTGGATTTCAGATACACCTTCTTCGTTCAATGAATTTAAAAATGTTATGAATATAATGTGCCATATGGAAATAAGCACAATTAGAATGAGAACAACTAGAAAAACATCATATTATATTGTATGGGATAATTTACAAAATTTGTTAAAAAAATTCTAATTTCAATGTATTTTAGTTTAATTAATTGATCTGATTGTAGTGGATGTCTTTGTAAATACTTTAGTTGTTTTGTTGAATATTATAATAATACCTATTTTTAATTACTTGTATAAAATTGTTATGATATTTCTCTTATATGTTAAAACAATAAACCTGTTTTGAAAAAAAAAAAAAAAAAAAAGGATAAAGACGTCAAAAAATGGGACCAAAAACAAGGAATGATGCAGTATCTATAATTTTGATTTAATGGGGCAGACTCCAAAATACCTGGGCACGGATATAGAGGCTCTGTGTTTTGATAGGCACACTGCCCCATCTATAGCATACAGGCACATTCCTCCTCCAAAATAAGGTAGGAATAAAAGACAGCTGACAGCTCGCAATCCATGCAGATTCTCAGCAACCACTATTTCTAGGATAGCTAGAACTGTCAAATATATATTTGGTATTAATGGACTGCATTATCTGTGCATGGCAATTCCTAAAGCCCACTAACTATACTGAGCAGCATCTCAGCAGTGGCTGACTACATATGATAATTTCTGTAATATGCAGGACAGGATGCTCTGATGACCTGGCTAAATGGGCTTGAGTAACCAACAAAATTAATATGATAAACACCATGACAAGCATGTAGGATGTGACCACTGTGCAGGCACACATCTGAAGACCTAGAAAAGCCTGCATGTATATCAGACATGTTCTGCAGTGTGGATAGGAATGATTTAAGTAGACAGAGTACAGCTATCCAGTATTGGATAGATGTTGGGACTTTGGTAAGAGCATGTACGGTCAGTTACCAAAAGGGATGCCTGTCACCTTAAGTCAACAAATACATGTATCATGAGAAACAGACTTGAGTACCACCAAGATGACTGGACACACCTTGTCACACTGGCAATGTGGAAAGAGGTGCACATTGGAAGTACAAGACAGAGAAATGTTACTACATACCATTTAATACAAAACTTACAGAGATATTCAGAAATGGGAAATACAAAGTGGAAGATGAACATACAAACGCACAGACAAATGCAATTTAAAATGTCACAGTGTACAGGAGGACCCAAAAACTTTATACTGTGTAGATTTTAAACCTTCTGTGCACCGGCTTCAGCTTTCTAAGTTCTGTCTTTACCACTGTGGTAGCATAAATGGATCATATGACCGGTCATAGCACACTTGATACATCAAGCAACCTCTACCATTTACTTGCACCAGGGCTCAGGGCTATAATTCGAAGGAATCTTGTGGAGCTGAGTGCAGGAAAAGTGCTGCTAATGGGGGCTTGTGCAACTCAGGCCTTCAATACCATCCCCCACTCTGGAATCATAGATAAACGTACTAAGCTGGGCATAAATCCCTACATCACTCGATGGGTTGCCAACTGGCTTACTAACAGAACCCAGACTGTAAAAGTAGCCGACTCCAAATCCAACTCCAAACAAGTGACAAGTGGAGTACCTCAGGGTTCAGTCCTGGGACCACTCTTGTTTGGCATCTACTTCTCTGAAGTACAGGCCAACACTAAGGGACTCTGGCTACCAAAGTTTGCAGATAACTGCAAACTGGGGGCCATTATTGAATCCCCAAATTATGTGGATATTCTACAAAAGGGCCTTACAGAAACAGATGCCTGGTGTCAGAGCCATGGGCTCAAGCTTAATGCCAAGAAATGTACAGTTATCCCCTTAGGAAAAAAACATGTACCCATGAATTACCACATAGGTGGCAGTACACTAAACATTGAAAGTGGGATGAGAGACTTAGGGACACAGGTGGACAGTGGTCTCACTTTCGGTAACCACATCGCCAAAACAGTCAGGAAAATCCTTCTATGTGGCACACCTCATCACTAAGGGCAGTTCATCCAGAAAAAAGGAGGTCATTGTCCCACTGTACTCATCCCTCATTAGACCCATTATAGAGTATAATGCCCAGTTTGGTATGTACCTCACAAGCCATCTGCAACAGCTGGAAAGGCCACAGAAATACCTCACTAAAAGAATCACAGGGCTAAAGCAGATGCCATATGCTGACTGTCTAAAAAAAACTCCAGCTATATTCTGTGGCATATTGTCTACTCAGAGGCAATCTCTGCTTAACATACAAGGCAATGTCAAACCATGAGCTGTTGGACATGCTCCACTTAAAGAAATGCCAATCCCTCAGAGCCACACGCTCCAGGGATCTAAACCATGTCATCACAATGAACAAAACATGCTGGAAGTATAGGTTCCTGACCCAGAGACTCCCCATACTCTGGAATAGACTGCCCATACATGTCAGGCAGAGCGCCTCCTTGGCCCTCTTCAAAAGCAACCTTGATGACTGGATGGGAGATAGGAAATTCACCCCGGGGATAATGTCAGTCTCCCTGCTAGACAGGGGTCCAGAGAAGTAAATATTGTGGGAAGAAATATCCAGGGAATTGTTATGGCAAGGCTTGTGTAGGCCCTAGGGCCGATAGCCTAGTACCAACCTATGAACCTAAGGAAATGTGAAGGCTATCGGCCCTAGGGCCTACACAAACCTAGCCATAACAATTCCCTGGAGAGGCTTGTGTAGGCCCTAGGGCCAATAGCCTAGCACCAACCTATGAACCTAAGGAAATGTGAAGGTCTTCATATATTATATAATGACAATGAATATAAATTCAATTATGAAAGAGAAAGCAAACCATTGCAAAGATATTTTTCCATAAACTATACACAGTTTTTGTCTTAACAATTATTATTCGATTTAACATGACAAAGGTTGTGCCAAGTCCAGTCTTCCCTGAAATATCACTCCTCCTGAACATTATTCTTTATGCACTGCTCCCACAGATTCCATTCATTTCAACATAGTTTATTCTTTCCCTTTTCTAAAGATCCCACCTCCAATTTTTTTTCATCTCCTTTACAACATTAACTGTTATAGTTGGGTTTATTTTTTGATTTCCATTTTTAGTAACTGTTTCTTTTTTATTATTATTGAACTTGGTAGGGTCTTACTGTGTCCATGCAATTCAGCTTCTATATCCTAGCTCAAAAGAATCATTTCTTTAGTTAAGATAATTTTCTTCAATAACATTCCTGACAAAGTACCCTGTATAGAATGTCTAAAATCTGTCAATGTGTTGCAACCCCCATTAAAAAAAAAATGTTCCCAGGTAACACTCTCTTTTCCATCACACCTGTAGACTACCCGTGGAAATTTTTTCTGAATTCTACTCAGGATATAAAAATATCTATGCAAACATTTCCATGCAAAAATCCTAAATCTTCCAGATTTTACTGCATATGTGGAAGCCATACAAATATCTTCTCATTGCTTCTTTATACACTAGCTTTTCATTTCCCAGTCTTTTCTAATCTCTTCTGATTGATTCTTATAGTTATCATGTACTATTTATGTGCACAATTAATCACTGTTTTTAATCACATCTTTTGTTCTATAGAAAACTATAATCTCAACTACAGCTGGTCTTTCTTTTAACATCCCCTGTCCCTTTATCTATGCCTACACTTGTTATCAAACCCTGGCAGGGAAAGCAATCTCCAGCTTATAGTCCAAAAGTACAGTTGTGTACACTTACCATAAATGTAGATGTTAGAGTGTCTTCACTGTTGCAATCATCACTGTAGGGTTCTTCCTGCCGGCTGGCAGCCCTCGGTCAGCCAGAATCCCAAAGTCTGAGTCCGGCATTGGCTGTGTACTCACCCTCCCTGACTTCAGTGCGCCAGGGGTACAAAGCTCCCAGCCGATGCCATGTTCTCCAGTTTTTCTTGCCCCAGATGTCAGGTGCCCAAAAGTAAAGGCTAAAAGTAAAACAAAAATGTAACATACAACAAGCCCCATACCCTGTAGCAAATACACCTCAGAAGAAGGGTGAAGCAGGGAACCACACCAATAAAAGTATAAGGGGGGACAGGAGGGTGGGTAACCCAGACTGCAACAGTGAAGACACTTGAACATCTACATTTATGGTAAGTGTACACAACTGTAGTATGTTCATCGTGCTTCACTGTTGCAGTCATCACTGTAGGGTTGAATCCCAAAGCTGAAATAAAGGGAGGTGGTTATTGAGTAGAAGGGGCGGCTAGAAGGCCTTGTAAGACTGCAGAAGCAAAGCCCACCCTAGACTTAGAATAAAGAGGGAGATTATAGTGCTTAGAGAAAGTATGCACTGAACTCCAAGTTGCAGCTTCCAAAATATCTTTGGTAGGGACTCCCCTGAGAAAGGCAGCTGAAATAGCAGCAGCTCTGGTAGAGTGTGTCCTAATTTTTCCTGGGATTTGCTTTCCATGATGGGAGTAACAAAATCTGATTCCATGAGCAATCCATTTAGAAATGGTCTGTTTTGAAATAGCTTTGCCTTGGGAATTTGCTGCATAAGAAACAAACAGTTGTTCAGTTTTCCTGATATCCTTGGTCCTGTCCAGGTAAAAGCGAAGCTGCCTGTGCACGTCCAAAGAATGCAAGATCCTCTCCCCCTTATTTTGTGGATTAGGGAAAAAAGTTGGCAGGTAAATAGTTTGGTTTAAAGCCACTTTAGAAACCACTTTAGGCATGAAAGTAGGGTTAGTCCTCAAAGAAACCCTGTCTTGATGAAAAATAATGTAAGGTTCCACGGCCATGAGTGCTTGTAACTCCGAGACTCTCCTGGCTGAAGTTAAAGCCAGTAGGATAACAGTCTTCCATGATAAATACTTTATATCAGATGTGGCAGCACGCTGAGTAGGCAGAGTATGTTTTTCCAGGACATAATTGAGGTCCCAGGCAGGAATAGGTGGTGTCCTAGGGGGCCTTAAATTCTTTGCTCCTCTGAGAAATTGTTTCAGAAGTGGATGTGAGAAAATTGGAGGGTCTGTATTATAATGTGCAGAGATAGCTGAGACATGTATTTTTATGGAGGAAAAAGATAAACCCTTATGCAACATATCTGTCAGGTAATGTAAAATTAATGGAATATTTGGAATGTGAGGATCCGATTCCTGAACATGCATCCAGGTGCAAAATCTCTTCCATTTACCTTCATAAGATTTTCTAGTGCTAGGCCTTCTGGCTTCTAAGTGAACATCCATAACCTGTCTGGAAAGGGTAGGATTTATCATAGACCCTGAATATGCCAGGCTGAGAGTTTTGATATGAGAGTGCAGGACCTGGCCCTGATGTTGACACAAAAGATTTGGAATCTGAGGTAGAATCCAAGGAGGTTCCTGGGATAGATTTATCAGTGTTGAGTACCAAAATTGTCGAGGCCAATTCAGGGCCAGTAAGATTAGCTATGGTTTGTCCTGTGTTATTTTTAATAACACCCTTGGTAGAAGAGGTAGTGGTGGAAAGGCATACCCCAAGAGGTTCCTCCAACTGAATGAGACAGCATCCACTTTCCATGCTAGCTTGTGATATGTCCTTGTGCAAAAAATCTGTAACTGGTAGTTGTGGGGAGATGCAAATAGAGCTACGTCCGGGCAGCCCCAGGCTTCTGTAATCATCTTGAATATTTGGGTGTCTAGCATCCACTCGTGTGGGTCTGACAGGTTCCTGCTCAGGCTGTCTGACAGAGTGTTTTGTTTCCCTGGCAGGAATTGAGCTTGTAGGTCCACTTTGCAAGCTAGTGCTGTGTTCCATAGAGTCATGGCTAGTCTGCAAAGGGGGTAGGAGTGCGAACCACCTTGCTTGTTTATGTACCACATAACTGTGGTGTTGTCTGTTCGTATCAGTAGCTGCCCTGGCTGTAAAAGATCCCTGAAAGCCAAGAGGGCATTCTGCACAGCTAATATCTCTTTTAAATTGATATGAAGATGCTTCTGATCCTCTGTCCAAAAACCTTGCAGGCCTTTCCCCTGCAAGTGGGCTCCCCATGCATAATCCAAGACGTCCGTGGTTATCACTTGGTAGGCTGGAGGTAGACTGAAGGCTTTCCCTTTGTTTTGAAGACATGCCATGGCCCACCAATGGAATTCCTTTTGTAGGCAAGGCAAGACAGCAATCAGTGTTTCCAGACTGTGACAATGCTGGGACCATACGCTTTTTAGGTACCATTCTATCTTCCTCATATGCAGTCTTGCATATGGTATGAGTAGGATGCAGGAAGCCATGTAACCCAAAGCCTGCAGGAATTTCCTTGCAGTTAGTTGAGACATCAACGCCAGGCTTTTGAAAGTTGAAGCCAGCTGTAGTTGTTTTTTTGATGTCAGGAATGCCATCTGGGTTGTTGTGTTTAAAAGAGCACCCAGGAAAGTTATCTCTCGAGTGGGTGTCAAACATGACTTTTTTACGTTCACAGTGAATCCCAGGTACTTGAGTAGATTCTGAACAAATTCCGGGTGTCCAGATAAGGGTAAATTTGAATTCCCTTGAGTCTGCAGTAAGCTACTACTGGTGCCAGGCACTTGGTAAAGACCCTGGGTGCAGTAGACAAGCCAAAGGGCAGCGCAGAGAATTGGTAATGTTTCGAGCCTGCCTTGAACCTGAGGTATTTTCTGTACTCTTGTCTGATAGGTAGGCCTCCTTTAAATCCAATGTCACCATCCATGCATTCTTGCTCAACATTGGCAGGAGCTGCTGCAGAGTAAGCATCTTGAACTTTGGTATCTCCATGAAAGTATTTAAGACTGACAGATTCAGGATGGCTCTCCAAGTATTTTGCTTTCTGGGAACTAGGAATAGTCTTGAATAAAAGCCTTGTCCCGTCTCTGAATTTGGAACAAGTTCTATGGCCCTCATAGCCATGAGGGACCTCACCTGTTTTAATGCCTCTCCCCCATGGGTTTTTGGTAGGTCTGGCCATCCGTTTGGTTTTGGTAAGGTGTGAAAGTGGAATTTGTAACCTCTTAAAACTGCATCCAGAACCCACTTGTCTTGGGTTATGTAAGTCCAATTTCGGTAAAAAAGAGAAAGTTTTCCTCCCAGAGGAGCTTCCAGGAGAGAGGTTCCTGGAGCCATGCAGGGGGAGTCATTGAGCCGATTTCCTATAAGGTTGAGACCTATCTTCTGCACCCATGGGGGTGGAAGCACTCCACTGTCTAGGTCTATAAGAGGTCTGTTCTTGGGCCCTCCCACTGGGGCACCTATATCTACCCCTCTGAGGCCTGCCCGAGCTGGGAAAGGACCAATTTTTAGCTGGCCAATTTCTGCTAAATCTAGGAGGCTGAACTTGTAAGAAATCCTTAACCGTTTGCATGGATTTTGCCTTATCCTCCATTTTCTTTATAACCTCTTCAGCCTTAGACCCAAACAAACCATTATGTTGAAGAGGAGCATCCAGTAATTTTGCTTTCACTTGATCAGGCAAATTTTGTTCCTTTAACCAAGCATGCCTTCTAATGACCGTGCCAGTGGCAGCCACCCTGCAAGAGGCCTCCAAAGCATCAAAACCACAGTGTAAGGTATGTTTCCCCACCTGCTCAGTAGCATGCATCAAATCTTGTAATTCCTTATTGTCTGCACATGCAGAAATGGTACAAAGTTTTTGTTTCATAACAGACAAAAGGTATTGCTGATATTTCAACATATGAAAATGACAATTTAAAGCCCTAATAGATAAAGTAGCAGAAGTGTACACTTTTTTGCCCCATCTCTCCAAAGCTCTAGAATCCTTATCTGATGAAATAGGGTTCTTGGCAGTGACGGCCTTAACACCCTTAGGACCCTGAGAAATGGTTTCTGGATCAGCAGTAGGATTTTTAAATAGAAACTGGTGGGAGTCAGGGACTCTGTAATATCTATCAGGCTTAGCAGGGGCCGGAGGAAAGGAGTCAGGAGTTAAATTAGACTCAGAAAAGACATCATCCACAATATCCAAAATAGGAGGAATAGCCAGGGGTCTGTGTTGGGGAAGAAGGAAATCCCTAAGCCTTCTCTTAGATTCAGAGTACTCCTGTCCTTCCCAGTGAAAATGTTCCCCCATGTCATGTAAAGTTTCCCCAAAAGAATAATCCTCAGGAGGAGAAGCTGAAGGAATGGATTCCTCAGCATAAGAATCCTCATAAGGACGGAAAGTATAATCCTGTTCAGAGGAAGACAGTGAAGAGATAGATGCCTGATCAGAGGATTCATAATCCAATTCTTGTCTTGGCCTTTTGACTGGAGGGGGATGTGAACCCCTAATCATAGTTGGCAAGTCCTCTGCCATTTTAAGCATTTGTTTTTGAGATTTAGGTCCCGGATCAGAGGAGGCCTGGGCTTGAGTCTTTGTTTTAGAAGGAGTCTTTGTTTTTGCCTTTGCCTTTACCTGAAGCTGCGTAGGCCTGAAAACCCCCTCGGAAGCCGGTACCTGCACAGCAGCTCTGGACCCATCCGAGGGAGCATTATCCGAAGGTCCTACACCTGTAGTATCCGAAGGCCTAGTTGGCTCCTCGTGGGAGTCCATTTCGGCAAGCGGTTCTGTAATGGCCGATGACAGGGGCTGTGAAAGCGCCTCACTGATGACGGCCGAATCGGCAGCTGGCTCTGATTGCAAACTGTCGCCTGATTTGGACCTTGGAGGCCTATCCTTATCCTTGCTCCTTTTATGAACTCCGGTAGTAGGAAGTGTGTCCGACAACGTTATAATTAAATCGCCTCCCAAAGTAATGAAAGGCAAAATCATATCTCCGTTTGATAGTACGTTGATTAAATCTAGCACAAAACCGACAACTAGCTACGTCGTGGTCAGGGCCTAGACAATGAATACAGTAAGAGTGAAAATCCTTATGAGGTATTTGCTTCCCACATGAAATACAATTATTACCTTTTTCTGACATTGGTCTGGAGCAAGAAAAAAAGTTTCCCCAATGGGGTACTTGGCTTTGAAAAGAAGAATGTCTTCGGAATGAAGCACCAAAAATAACAGGAGTCAGCCGACCGGCACTTGCGAACTGCTTCCACCGCGCGGCAAGAAAGACTGGAGAACATGGCGTCGGCTGGGAGCTTTGTACCCCTGACGCACCGACGTCAGGGAGGGGTACACAGCCGACGCCGGACCCAGACTTTGGGATTCTGGCCGACCGAGGGCTGCTTGCCGGCAGGAAGAACCCTACAGTGATGACTGCAACAGTGAAACACGATGAACATCTTCAGGTTGTCCTCATCCCACTGCATGCCATTTCCCTCCCTAGATATTTATTATTAGCATTTGTTTACCAGGGAAAGTCCAACTGGGAATGACAGACTCCTTTTCAGTGGAGGCCCAGGGAGAAAAGTTCCACAGGTCACAAATCTTACAAGATATCAAGCAATGCAATACAAAGCAAAACAGCATATGTTAACTATCACACACAAAATACAAACATTGGTATATAAAAAGAAAGAAAACAAAACAGGAGAGAGTGAGAAAATCATTATGCTCCAGATAGTTAAATTATAGTTTTACTGTAGCAATGACAACGTTAAGAAATACCATTAGGTTAATATACAGGTGCATTACAACTAAATAGCAGACTTTTATAAGATTTTCTAGGTGTGGCTAAGAGATAGATTGAACCTTCTGATAGAAGGCCTAGAATAAGAAGTTATGTACCTACCATAACGTTCCATGTTAGTTGTCTTCTCTCGCCTTCTTTCTTGCTTGATGGGTTCGGAGCTGATCCCTCGGCTCCGACTCGGCACTTGCTAAGCTCGAGAGTCACTTTTACCAGCTCGAGGCAGCCCCATATCCCATGATGCAAGGCGGTAAGTACCCAGATCTCGTTTGCTAACAAAGGGCAATAGCACCAAGCATAAAATACTTCCCAAAGGAAGAAGAAAACTTACAGATGGAAGAAGGACCAGGTCTGAATGGTCTTCAGCATAACAGTTTCTTATACAAGGTTTGTCCAGGCCAGGGGAAGGAGGGAGAAGAAAGAAGGCGAGAGAAGACAACTAACATGGAGCGTTATGGTAGGTACATAACTCTTAATGTTAAGTTGTCAATCTCGCCTTCATTCTTGCTTGATGGGACCGCCCCTAGCACCTCTATCCTGGGTGGCTCAATGGAACAAACTCTTGAGGACTGTAGAGGCAAAACTGGCTCTGTCCCTGGAGGCCAAGTCCAATTTGTAATGGGAAACAAAAGTGTGAGGAGTAGCCCAAGTGGCGCTGCACAAATAGTGTCCAAAGGAAGTCTAGCTTGAAAGGCTGTAGAAGTAGCTAAGCTCCTAGTTGAATGTGCTTTAGGTTTTGAGCACAGCTGTTTTCCCTGAGTATAAATTTCGAGATGACCGAAGAAAGCCATCTGGACAAGGTCACTTTAGAAACAGGAAGGCCTTTTTATTATCCGCATAGGAAACAAAAGTTGATCAGATTTTCTAAATTTTTTGTTCTGTCCAAATAATATCTAAGTTGACGGTGTACATCAAGATAATGTAGCTTTTGTTCAGCTCTATCTGAATAGTTAGGAAAAATACAGGAGATCAATGGATTGATTCAGATTGTTCTTTGAAGCGACCTTAGGTAAAAAGGATGGATTAGTTCTCAAAGATACTCTGTCTTTGTGAAAAACCAAATAGGGGTCGAACCGAAGAGCATGAAGTTCAGACACCCTCCTGGCAGATGTAATAGCCACTAGGAATAAAGTTTTCCAAGAAAGATATTTCAGGGAACAAGAAACAGCTGGCTCAAGGGGGAAGAATCAAGGATGTCAGCACTAAATTTAGATCCCACTGAGGAGGAGGATTCCTGATTGGAGGCTTTAGTAGGAAAATTCCTTTCAAGAAGGCCCTGCAGAGCCTATGGGACATAATATTATGATCTGCTATCCCGACATGAAAATTAGAAATAGCAGCCAATTGAACTCTGACTGTGGAAGAAGAGGAGCCTGCATGAAAAATCTCTGCTAAGAAGTCCAGGACTGCCTGAACAGGGGCAGTAAAAGGATCAATATTTTGGGCCTTAGCCCAATAAGAGAAACGTTTCCATTTGCTTGTATAAATCCTCCTGGTAGAGGATTTTAGCGAAGCTACTATGATGTCTCTAACTGGGTTAGAGATCAACGGAAGCCTGGCTAAGGAAGGAAGTGGAGCAACCATGCTGTGAGGTTGAGAGAAGGGATTGACCGGTGCAGCTGACCCGATTGGTGAATCAGAAGGTCTGGCACTGGGTCCAGATGCCACGGCTGCACCAAAAGGTGATGATGGAGGAACGGGAACCAAACTTGTCGAGGCCAGTAAGGGGCAATGAGAATCAATTTGGCTCTCAAAACGGTAGCTTTCTGGATCACCTGAGGGATCAGAGGAAATGGTGGGAAGGCATAAAGAAGTCCCTGGGGCCAATCCTGGGTCAGAGCGTCTCTGGGGGGATGGCCTGATAGAGGAAGAGGCTGAAGAAGTCTGGACATTTGCTGTTTTGGGGAGTAGCAAAAGATCGCAACATGGGCGACCCCATTCCAGAAAAATCTCTTCCGCTATAGATTGCTTGAGAGACCACTCGTGAGGCATGAGAATAGCTCTGCTCAATCTGTCCGCTACAATGTTGGTTTTCCCAGGGATATGCGTTGCTACCAGAAACCGATGAGAGGAGATCGCCCATTGCCAAAGTCTGAGCGCTTCTCGACACAAGGGGTAGGACTTGGTTCCGCCCTGTTTGTTGATATACCAAACTACAGACATGTTGTCTGTGTGGACTGCAATTGTCCCTACGGGAAGAAAGTCGTTGAGGGCTTGCAACGTTAAAAGCACTGCTCTCATCTCCAGGACATTTATGTGCAGATGGTACTCGAACGGCTGCCACGTCCCATGAACCATCCTGCCCTGATAATGACCCCCACCCGATCAGGGAGGCATCCGTGGTGACAGTGGCTATCGGGGATGGGGGTACAAAGTACCTGCCTTGGTGAACCTGAGACGATGTGATCCACCAAGCAAGATGCTCTTTGCATGTCTGTGTCACCAGAATCTGGTGACGCATTGGAAGTTGCTGGTATGACCACTGTGTGAACAGCATCCACTGAAGAAGGCGCATGTAGAATCGAGCCAGGGGAAGAAGAGTAATGGCCGCAGCCATGAGACCTAATACTTTTAGCACCATTCTGGCCTGTATTTTCTTGCTGGCCAGAATGATCCTGACATGAGTCTGAATGTCTGAAACTCTTTGTTCTGTAAGGGTAGCTGACATCCGAACAGTGTTTAAGTTTGCCTATGAAGGTAATAGACTGGCAGGGCGATAAGGATGACTTCGAAGTTGATTGAGATGCCCAAATGAGAACAAAGGTCTATTGTGTAATCCCTGGCTTGTATAAGCTGATGCCTGGTGGTGGCTGACAGGAGCCAGTCGTCGAGATACGGAAACACCTGGAATCCTTGGCGTCTCAGGTGAGCCGTGACCACTGCCATGCATTTGGTGAACACTCTGGGGGCTGTAGTGAGACCAAAGGGCAGGGCTCTGAACTGAAATGACTGGACCCCAGCCGGCGGAGAAATCTCCTGGAGCGTCTGTGAATTTTGATGTGATAGTACGCATCCTGAAGATCTATTGAGCACATCCAGTTGTCCTTCTGTAAGAAGGGCAGAATTGACTGAAGAGTGACCATTCGAATCTTGTCTTCCTGACAGACTTGTTGAGTCTGCTGAGATCCAATATTGGTCTCCAGTCTCCCGTCTTTTGGGGACCAAAAGAACCTTGAGTAGATTCCGGCTCTGAATGGTCTATTGTAACTGGCTGAATGGCTCTTTTTGCAGTAGTTTTGATTTCTGACTCTGCAATCTCCCTTAGACCGGGTGGTACATCTGGAAGGGAACTTGAGGGAAGGGACTTTCCTCGAAAGGAATTATGTAACCCTTGGATATGATCGACTGTACCCATCTGTCTTGAGTGAGGGAATGCCAGGCTTCTGGGTACAGTGATAATCTTCCCGACTGCCTCCAAGGAGGGACAGCCGGGCAACACCTCAGGGATGCTGAAAGGGCTTGTCAGAGAGGCTCCCTGTTTCCCTGGTTCTTGGACCCCTCTGCCTCTAGAGCGTCTGTTGTTGTTACCCCTCTGCCTCTAGGGGTAAACTGACTACGTGAATCGGCATGACTCCTTGGGATTTACGGAACCACATCTTCCCGCCCTTCTGTCCTTTGGGATAAGGTCTAGAAGGGGTGGAAAACGGACTCCAACAGCAGAAAGAGTCTTGCCGTCCTGCTCGCACCTGGTCAAGGTTTCCTTCACCTGAGGGCCAAACAAAGCTGACCCATCAAAGGGAGAATTTGTGAAGGACGCCTTAAAGGGATCCAAAATCACATAGCCCGATCCAAGCTTGGCGTCTAAGAGCCACACCTGTACCTGCGGCTCTACTCGCTCCATCCGCAGCATAAGATATTAGCCGCATGGAGGAGTTTGCAATGGAATTGAGGGTTCCTAGCTGCGAAGCAATTTTTCTTGAGCCCCTGCAGCTGTAGGATCCTGAACTACTTCTCCCAGCTCCTTTAGGATATCTCTCTGGAGTCTGGTGAAGTGACATAGGTAATTCAGCGAGCATAGCAAAGGTCGCTGTGGAAAACATCCGCTTACACCTATCCATGGTCCTAGAGTCCTTATTAGGAGGATGGACGGCACGGAAGGATCTGCAAGTTCCTTTTTGGTGGCAGCCACCACCATGGCATCAGCGGGACACCCTTAGTAAGGAATTGTTTGTCACTCGGGGCAGTGATGAATTTTGAAGGCCTCCTAGGGACTGGCTCTACAGAGTCAGGAGCTGCCCACGCCGTGCAATAACCTGCATAAGGGGTCGAAGGCGGAGACACCCAGGAGGTGGAGGGCCAAGATCCAAACGCCTCAGGTATACTGACTCATCCTCAGAGGGATTGTTGGTGGGCCAGTTTCCCTCTGTTTCAGAAGTTCTAGGATGTCTGAGAAGGAGACATCCTCAGAGGGGATCTAGAGGATCCTCTGACTCATCAAAGTCAGTATCCGAAGTGACAGACTCGGGGAGTCTACATGCTTCCTCTTACAAGTCCTCTTCCTAGGAGGATCTCCCGAAACATCAGGAGAATCCTCGGAAGAGGGGAAATTCCAATGGGGAAACCTGAGGCAGAGGATCTCTGGGTCCTGTAGCAAGAGAAGTGGCAGAGATGTCAACAGGTACTATAGAGGGAGGAGCTACAGGAACAGACTGCTGACTGATACCAGTGGCCAGTACACTCTTCATCACCTCGAATGCTCCCCTCCCAGGCAGGTCCGAGAGAACCCGCTCGAAGAGCTAGGAACTCCAGGGCCCACCGAAGGGAAGTCTCGAGGCAGATGTCGGAGCCGAGCTCACCAAGGCCGAGGCTCCAAGGGGAAGAGCGGGTTCGGACAAGGGTCCGATGCCACTCACCCTCGGAGGAGACCATGGAAGCCCGACCACGAATCCCTCTAAGGAAGGTCTCAAGAGGAGATAAGAGTAGAGGCTGAAGGAACAGAAGGGGTATCCGTCCTCCAGCCGTAGCAGTAACCATTCCGAAGACTCCAACTCCAAGCTCTGGGGTGGAGTTGAAGGAGGAACTGTAACGGGGTGTGGACCAACAGTCGTCTGTTGAGACGGACTGTGTAACATTTGGGCCAGTACCTGTGACTTAAGTAATCTACTGACCACTCTCTCTAGGTCATGATCTGACAACCTGGACGACCTTGAAGATCGGCTCCGGTGGGTCCGGTTCGATAGAAGAGGTGAAGCGGAGTCGGCTCCAAGGAAGGGGACCTCGCCCTCTTCCTGGAATGAGCCATCCCAGCCGATACTGTAGATCCTCTCGGAGCCGACCTCTCGGCGCCGACAGGACGCCTCGATGTATCGGCTCCAGCCGAGCCGATACAGCCACCAAAGTCGGTGTGATCGGAGCAGACACCGATGCCTGTGCCACATGGGTGTCGGAGCCGATCGGAGCCGACATCGTGGTCAACAGATTCGGCACCGATAGCCATCGGTGCGAAGGCTATCAAGCCAGAATCGGCTCCAGCGGAGCGATCTCGACTCAGCACGAGTCGGGCCGAGGCCGCAGGCTTAGATACAGAAGCCTGGGCCTTGGAAGATTTTGCTGATTTTGGTGGAGCCGACTTAGCCGGAGAGCCCTCCGGCAGAAGGCCCTAAGTATCAGCTTATTCTCTCCTGCAGGACTCTCTGGCTGAAGGAATGACAAATAGCACAGGAGTCCTGCAGGTGAAGAGGGCCCAGACAATACAGGCAAGAAGTGTGACCGTCTGTCAGAGACATATTCTGACAGCACGAGCCACACTTCTTAAAACCTGAGACCCTCTCCTATGACATGGTGCTGAAAAAACACACACACACACACACACCAGTCAAAATTAACTTAAATAAATACCAAAAGGTATTCTATAAAACCAACACACACACACCCTAACAGGGGGGGGATGGGATAGGGAAAAGTTTGACTAACAAAATTAAAGGAGATAGGGATTTCCTGTCAGAAAAACTACAAATTAAACTTAAAACTATCAATAAAGGTACTCACAAAAGTGAATAACTTACCAGGAGCTGGTAAAAAGAAGACCTCCTAAGCGAAGCGGCAAACGAGATCTGGGTGCCTTGCATCATGGGATATGGGGCTGCCTCGAGCTGGTAAAAGTGACTCTCGAGCTTAGCAAGTGCCGAGTCGGAGCCGAGGGATCGGCTCCGAACCCATCAAGCAAGAATGAAGGCGAGATTGACAACTTAACATGCTTACATTATGCCAGAAGACCAAAAGGACACTACATATAGATTCATAGATTCATAGATTAGTACTAGGCTAACTGCCCTTGCGAGCCATTTTAAGCCTAGCCAATTATCCCTTATGAGACTCAAACCCTGCACCTTGTCTTTGTAAGACAAACACCTTAACCATTAGGCCACCCTCCCAACCCTATATAGAGGACAGACAGTTGTAGCAGCATTTAGCCAGGAGAAAATTGACAGGAGCAAAGTTTGAAATCCAAAAGGAGAGTCCTAAGGTTTGCTTTGAAGTATTTTGGATTTATGATTTGTCTTGGGTGTTGTGGGGGAGTAAGCCAACATTTTAATATATATGAGGAATACATTGCTTCACTGTGTTTGCTATTTGGTCTCTGGACTTGGGCAAGATATGTGTCTTTATACCCGAAAGAACTAGATGGGGAAGGCCACAGTATTACTGCCTTCAGTGCTGGACATTTTTATCGGTGATAAAGAATACTTTGGGCCGATTAAGCCGATTGAATTTTTGATGCCTGGGGAATTCCAACCAGTTTAGCTGGTTGGCAATGATGGATTTTACTTGGAATTTGGATTGCAAATTTTGCTATTTTGTTATAACACTTGTTCCAGTCTTGTTAAAAGAGAGGAGTTGACATTTGTTAGTAAGGGAAAGGCATACAAAAGAGTTGGCAATAGATAGGAGATGGCAGTGGTCCTTCTAGACTGGAAGGTGAGGAAGGAAGATGTTTCTCTAGAGAAGACTTGAGTTTTATTTTGAATGAGTAGATCAAATTTTAGATAACGTTCAGTGTGATAACCTCACGTCTAGTGTTTTGTATGGATGAAACAGTAAAGGTATTTTTGTGATTATTGAGTACTGTTTTGGTCTGAAAAGTAGAATTTTTGTTTTGCTTCATTTCAGAAGATTAGATTGGTTCAAAAAAAGTTTCAAGGGAGTTGGTTCAAAAAAGATTCAAGGGAGAAGTAGGATTGTTGTGTTATAGTTTAGAGTGATGGCATACTTGGAGCTGAGCAGATTAAAGTGGAGTCATTGGCATACTGAATCAGGGAGCCTTGTCCCACTATAATATGAAGGTTGTTTATAAAAATATTGAAAAGGACCTAAGATTGAGCCCTGCAGGACACCAATGGTTATGGATAGGTAGAATGAGCAATATGTTTACATTTGACACAGTGTGTCCTATCTAAGAAATAGTCTTTAATCCACTTTGGCGAAGAGGTGGATAGACCAAGAAAGAGCAATGTCTATAAAGGTTTAGTACAGCGACTATGTCAAATGCTTTTGATAGATACAGGAATGTAAGAGAGGCTAGTTTACCTTAGTCCCTAAGTTGCTTTAGTGTGTTGTGGAAGAAGAAGAGAGCCTTAGTGGTGCTATGCAAAAGATGAAAGATGTGTTGGGTGGGACATAGTAGGTCATTATCTAGGAGGTACTTTACCAGCTGGGACTGTACACGTCTTTCTAGGATTTTTGACAAGGGAGATTATTGCTATTCGTTGATAGCTGGGTAACTCTACTAATTTTCTTCCTTTATGTAGTGCATTTTTTTCCATAGTTTTAGTGCATGTGATTCTAATATTTATCTGCTGATTAGTACCAGTGTGTGGTAGGCTATAGCATCTGCAGCACATTTTAAGAATTCAGCAGGAAGTTAATCAGCTGCTAATGTTGTAAGCTTTACTTGTGACAGCGGCTTTGGTATTATTTTAGTTGGGATTGGTTCAGAAGAAAATGTTTAGGTCCTATTCTGAATTAACCAAAAGGCATAAAGTGGGCTGTCTGCTAGATTCTTTACCGCTGCAAATGTTTGCTACCTTGGTTCCTTTGCTAATTTTTCTCCAATAAACTCCTGCTCCCTCTTGCCTATTTTCTGTGCCCATATTTGCAGTCATTGCTATTGATAAAATCTCCTTCTTCCATTCCCATGTTGGCTTAGCTCTCAAAATATTTTCTGCTTATTTTGTATGGTTGCTACTATACTGCTGAAGTGCCTGCACTCAAATCATATTCTTTCATTTTGTGATTTCACTCCCCACCCCACCCCCATTTCAACATCACTTCTTTCCACTTTGATTTGTAGTCTATTGCTTATGTTATATATATGAGCCTTAACTGTGTCACTCTGAAGTATCCCCACAACTCTTGTAATACTAGACCACCTTGTTCTATTGGGAGAAATGACTTATCCCGGCTTAATTCTTACCCTCTTTCCATCCCAAATATTTTTTTTCAATTCTTTACTAATTATGGTCCACATGTACATACAATATTAAAAGGAATGGAAGCATTTCACTGTCTGTACCTTAATACAGTATCCGTATCCATAATCGACAGCTTCCAAATTCTCAACTTTATTATCTTTTGTTTAGTCTTTTCCTATATATCTTTAGCTGTCATAATACATTCCTTTTTAATCAAACACTTAAATTCATCTACATTGTCCCCATAAACATGATTATTGCTTAACCAATTCAAATGCGAGATACAAGGTACCCCTGGGATCCCGCTCTGATGGACCTTTTGCATATCTGCAAAACACAAAGCATTAGAAATACCCCATCCAAAGACTTAAACTTTGACAACATAAACAGGTCTTGTTGGAGGGGCAGATGTGTCTCAAAGAATACTCCTCCTCAGAAACAGGCTTTCCCATCCAGGTGAAGCAGAGCTCTTCCCAAACCATATTCAAATGTAAAGTGGACCTTCATCTGCTTTATATCCTGAAAATAAATGAAATTACCTCAAAATGTTTGACAGCACTGAACTATCCCTTTCTGGATTTAACAAATACAAAATGCTATAATCTGTAAATAATGCTAACGTTTATTGTGAAACATACCAATTAAACCCTTAAGTCCCCGAGTACCTTAAGTATATGGCAAATAAAGAAAAAGTGGATACTCCAGCCTGGTTCCTCTGTTCAAATTCAGCTTGTCATAAAGAGAACCTCACACCTTCATTCTTGCCTCTTACCTTTCATGTGCCTTCTAAATTAACCCCATTATTCTGTAAGGAAACAGAAAAGCTGCCATTGCCCTACTTATAAATCTCAACCAACTGTAATGCCTTCTCTGCTTCAAAACTCACCAACAATACTGGGGACTTCTTGCCCTCTGGTTCCCTTTGCATCACCATTGTTCTGTTAATGTTGTCAAATGTTTGTTTCCCCAACACAAAAGTACAATGATCCAGATCAATCAGTTTTGGCAATAACTTACACATTCTCTTAGCGAGTGCAAACATAAGTGTTTTATAGTCATGGTTCAGAATTGAAAAGTACAGTAGTGTACACTTACCATAAATGTAGATGTTCGAGTGTATTCACTGTTGCAGTCATTACATTTGGGTAATCTGCTGGCAGGTTGTCCTCAGTCGGCCTGAATTCCAAAGTCTTGGGTCCTGCGTCGGTTGCTGTCTCCTCTTCCATGACGTCAGGTCATCAGGGGGTATAAAACATGCAGCCAACGCCATTTTCTTTAGTTTTTCTTGCCCCCGATGTCAGGTGCCCCCAAAAAAGATAGCCATAAAATATATATATATATATATATATATATATATATATATATATATATATATATATATATATATATAAATACATGCATCAATATAAACTTTACCTTCATCTACAAGCAAATACACCACATAGGTTGTAGGAGATAGAGAAGGAAAGATAAACTGTAGAATGACAGGGGGATGGCGGGATGGTAACCTGGACTGCAACAGTGAACACATTCGAACATCTACATTTATGGTAAGTGTACACAACTGTACTATGTTCTTTGTGTTTCACTGTTGCAGTCATTACATTTGGGTAGAATCCCAAAGCTATGGTTGGGAGGCTGGAGCTAAACAGCATTAGGTGCGGCTATAAGGCCCTGCAGCACAGCAGTGGCAAAGCCTGCCCTGGACCTAGAGTAAAGAGGCAAATGGTAATGCTTTGTAAAGATGTGAACAGAACTCCACCTAAAATGTCTCTTGGTTGGTACTCCTCTAGCTGGCTGCCGGAAGTAGCAATGACTCTGGTGGAATGGCACAGCTTGCCCTTGGTGTGGTGTAAAAAACCATGGTATGGTATATGTCGGATGCAGTGGCTTATTCACTTTGAAATCTTCTCTTCTGATCCTGATCTTCCTTCTGATCCTGCAGTATAGCACATTTTTAATTTCTTAGTTGTTTTGTCCTGCTCAAGTAGAGCTTCCTGTCTGATGTATCATTCATGAATGCAGATCTCTCTGAGGAATGAATGAATTCTTCTCCCCTGAATTCTCTCCCTTTGTTCTGGCGGATTTGGTTTGGTTAGAGCCACAACTGGAAACCACCTTAGGCAAAAAGTAGGATTTATCCTTAAAGAAACCCTGTCTGGGTAAAATATGATATAAAGGCTCCACAGCCATGAGGGCCTGTAGCTCTGAAACTCTTCCTGATTTGATTTACATATATAGATCAGAGTATCTTTCTCATCAAAGCCTAGAGAGCCAAACCCGCCTCCTATTAAATCACCATTACCACCTGCATATCTTCACAATTGTTGAAATGCTCACCCTGCCTCCACATTTGAACCAGCCGTACCCACTGATACTGATATAATCAGCTTATCACAGCTCATAATTGAGGTCCCATGCAGGTAATGGAGATCTTTCTTTTAGAGACCCTAGGTTTTTGGCCTCTAAGATACTGCTTAGTAAAGGATGAGAAAAGATTGGTGGCTCTGTATTGTAATGGGCCGAAATGGCAGAGGGATAGATTTTGATTGATGAGAGATAGGCCTTTGTCAAGCATCTCAGTTAAGTATTGTAATATCTGAGGAATATGTGGTTCTGCTGTATCAGTTCCTTGTGCTTGATTCCAAGCACAGAATATCTTCCATTTGTCAGCATAAGATTTTCTAGTATTAGGCCTTCTGGCTTCCAAAATGACATCCATCACAGCTTTACTGAGAGGTGTCGTTCGTATGATTACATGATTAGCCATGCTGCCAGGTTCAAAGTCTGTAGTTGATTGTGCAGGATCCGATTGTTTTGCTGGGACAGTAGTTGTGGTCTTTGAGGCAAGGTCCAAGCTGGGTATTGAGACAAGTTAGGATTGGGTATCAGTATTGGAGGGGCCAGTCCGGGACAATTAATATCATCTTTGGTTTCTCTTGTCTGACTTTTAGGAGGACCTTGGGTAGAAGAGGCAGAAGAGGAAAGGTGTAAACTGACAGGTTTTTCCAACTGAAGGATAGGGCATCCACTTTCCATGCTTGTCTGTGAGAAGTCCTTGTGCAGAATCTTTTCAATTGATAATTTTGAGGAGAGGCAAATAGATCTATGTCTGGGCTCCCCCATTTCTCTGTTATCATGCTGAATACTTGTGGATGTAGTTTCCACTCGTGAGGATCCATAAGGTTTCTGCTTAAATCGTCTGCCAGAGTGTTCTGTTTTCCTGGCAGGAATTGAGCTTGAAGATTTATTTGGTAGGTCAAAGCTGTGTCCCACAGTGCCTTGGCTAATCTGCAAAGGGGGTATGAGTGTGTGCCCCCTTGCTTGTTTATATACCAAATGACTGTGGTGTTGTCCGTCTTTATCAGTAGTTGTCCTGGATGAAGTAAGTCCTTGAAGGCTGTTAGGGCATTTTGAACAGCTAGCATCTCTTTCTGGTTGATATGTAGATGCATTTGATTTGGTGCCCATATACCCTGAATGCATCTTCCTGCCATGTGGGCCCCCCAGGCATAATCTTATACGTCTGTTAAGGTTTGGCTGGCAGGAGGTAGAGTGAAGGGCCGTCCCATGTTTTGGTGACAGGCATTTGCCCACCATAGAAACTCCTGTTGCAGGCAGGGGATGAGAGAAATAATTGTTTCCAGACTGTGTGAATGTTGACTCCATAAACTTTTTAGGTACCATGCAGGATGCCATGAAGCCCAGAGCCTGCAGAATTTGTCTTGCAGAAGACTGGGTTTTTGTTGCCATCAGTTTGAAGTAAGTAGTCAGTTGTCTTTGTTTGTCTGGCATGAGGTAAGCCATCTGAACAGTTGTATGCAAGCTTGCACCCAGGAATGTTATCTTTTGAGAGGGTCCCAGTTGTGATTTATTTTCGTTTATTGTGTACCCTAGGCATGCTAGAAGCCTTTTCACAAACGCCAGGTGTCGTAGAAGAGTGTCCTTGTTCTCTGCTTGAATGAGACAATCGTCCAAGTAAGGATATATTTGAATACTGCTTTGTCTGCAAAATGCAATTACTGGTACCAGGCACTTTGTAAAGACCCTGGGCGCAGTAGATAAGCCAAAGGGCAGTGCAGAGAATTGGTAATGCATTAAGCCAGCCTTGAATCTGAGGTATCTTCTGCATGACTGTCTTACTGGGACATGCAGGTATGCCTCTTTTAAGTCTAAAGTCACCAGCCAAGCATTCTTGCCCAGCATGGGCAGAAGCTGTTGCAAAGTGAGCATTTTGAATTTTGGAATGTCCAGCTATGTGTTCAAAATCGATAAATCCAGTATTGGCCACCAGGCCTTGTCCTTTCTGGGTACCAAGAACAATCAAGTAAAAACCTTGTCCTTTTTCCTGTTCTGGTACTGTCTGAATGGCCCCCATATCCATGAGGGACGTAACCTTTTTCTGTGCCTCTGCCCATTGGTTTCTTGGCAGGTCTGGCCAACCATTTGTCATTGGCAGTGTGTGGAAATGGAATATGTATCCCCATGATACCATGTTCAGTACCCACTTGTCCTGGGTTATTAACTGCCAATTTTGAGCAAAAAGTGCTAATTTTCCCCCTATGGGTGCTGCCAAAAGATAAGTGCTTGGTGTAGGCAGAGGGAAGTCATTGGGATTGCTTTCTGTAGGCTTGCGCTTTATCTCCTCCAGATTTGGAGGTGGATGCGCCCCATTGCTTTGAGCTGTACGAGTCTTGAGCCTGGTACCTGGAACCATTAGGGCATCTGGATTTGCCCCTTTGAGCTCTGTCTGACACAGGAAAGGACCAATTTTTTGTAGGCCAGTGTCTACTGAATCTAGGTGACTGTACTTGTAAGAAGTCTTTAACAGTTTGCATAGACTTAGCTTTGTCTTCCATTTTCTTTAAAACCTCTTCTGCCTTAATACCAAACAGAGAATCATGCTGTAAAGGTGCATCTAGCAATTTAGCTTTAACATGATCAGGCAAATTTTGTTCCTTTAACCAGGCATGCCTCCTAATCACAGATCCAGTAACTGCGGCCCTGCAGGAGGCCTCTAAAGAATCAAAACCACATTGCAAAGTATGCTTTCCAACTTGTTCAGCTGCATGCAATAATTCCTGCAATTCCTTATTTTCTGCACATTCTGAAACCAACATAATTTTCTGTTTCAGCAATCCCAAAACATGTTGTTGGTACTTAAGCATATGAAATTGACAGTTTAAGGCCCTGATTGCCAAGGTTGCAGATGTATAAACCTTTTTTCCCCATCTGTCCAGCGCCCTTGAATCTCTGTCAGAGAGGGTAGGGTTTTTTGCTGTTGAGGCCTTAACTCCCTTTGGACCCTGTGAAATAGTTTCAGGATCAGCAGCAGGGTTTCTAAATAAAAATTTATGAGAGCCAGGGACCCTGTAATACCTGTCAGGCTTACTGGGAGCCGGGGGTAAAGAGTCAGGGGTCAGACTTGACTCCGAAAAAACATCATCCACAATGTCTAACACAGGGGAAATGGCTAAAGGCTTGTGCTGAGGGAGAAGGAGGAAATCCTTGAGCCTCTTTTTTGATTCTGAGAAATCTTGACTCTCCCAGTGAAAATGCTCCCTCAAAGTATGCAATGTTTCTCCAAATGAATAATCCTCAGGAGGAAATGCAGATGGAATTGACTCCTCAGCATCAGAATCCTCATAGGGAGGTAAAGATAATTCCTGATCAGAAGGGGAATCAGAAGAAATAGAAACCTGATCTGAAGATTCATAGTCAGTGTCTTGCCTAGGCCTCTTATCTGGAGGGGGAGGAGTACCCCTGATCAAGGTAATAAGGTCTTCAGCCATTTTGATCTTCTGTTTTTTAGGCATAGATGCCTGTGCACATGGCTCAGGTGTCAGTTTTTAAGTTCTAGAATTAGAAGTTATGTCCTTACCATAACGTTCCATGTGGAGTGTTCATCTCGCCTTTGTTCTTACACCTGTGTTCGGAGCAGATCCTCGGCTCCGTGTCGAGCAAGCTCTGCATCGAGAAGCTCGAGACCAACCTAACTCCCACAATCCCCCTCTGCCTTTACCTCAGATCTAGTTTGCAAGCAAACCAGAAGTCAACAGAGAGAGTAACACATTCATGCCAAAAACAACATAACTGAGAGAAACACCTATACATATATATATATATATATATAACAACTGCGTAATGGAGAACCAGGAGAAACCAAACCAAACTGGACGTTCTTCCCGAGGGTGGAGGGTGGGAATGACACTCCACATGGAACGTTATGGTAAGGACATAACTTCTAAATGTGAGAGTGTTCAATCTTACACCTCTAGCTCCATGTTCCTGACTCACGGTTCTTGAGCACAGTGGAACCAAAGGTTGCCCTGTCCCTAGAAACCCTGTCTACCTTGTAATGAGAAATGAATGTATGTGGTTTAGACCAAGTGGCAGCTGCACAAATAGTGTCTAATGGTAGCTGCATGAGCCAGGGATGTAGATACTGATCTTGTAGAGTGCCCCTTGGGTTTGACAGGTAAAGTTTGTTCTGAAGCAGCATAAACAAATATAATGCAATCAGTTAACCATTTGGAAAGGGTTCGTTTAGTAACTGCTATACCTTTCCTGCTGTCTGCAAAGGCTACAAAAAGTTGATCTGTTTTCCTGTGATCCTTTGTTCTATCCAGGTAAAATCTAAGTTGTCTATGAACATCCAACTTGTGTAACATATACTCCAACTTACTGGAGTGGTTTTTGAAAAAGGTAGGGAGCTCAATGGATTGATTGATGTTATTAACGACAAACTTTGGGAGAAAGGACGGATTAGTAGAGATACTCTGTCAGTGAAAGATCAAATAAGGGTGTTTAATAGAAACAAATACTTTAATGGACAAGAAGAGGCTGGTTCAAACGGAGGTAACATCAATTTTGATAATAAAAGGTTCAGATTCCAAGGTGATGTAGGAGTTCTAACTGGTGGTCTAATATGGAAAGATCCTTTCAGAAAGGCCTTACAAAGTCTGTGAGCCATAATAGGGGCCCCACATTCCTCCACATGAAAGTTGGAAATGGCAGCCAATTGCACTCTCAAAGTGGCAGGAGAAGCTCCTTGGTGGAACAATAAAACTCCAAGATCTTATTTAAGGAGCTATAACAGGATCCAATTGCTGTGTATTTGCCCAGTAAACAAGCTTCCATTTACTAGTGCAAGTCTTTGTAGTGGAAGCTTTGAGAAGCCACTAGTATATTCTGAACTGCAGGTGAAAGAAGATCAGACCTGGCGCAGCCAAGCTGCTAGTTGGAGTTGGGGAGCGTGGGTCAGCAGATCCGGCTCGGGTCCAGGATCCAGGGTTCGTGTGCCAGAAGAAAGGAAACCAGATTTGACAAGGCCAGAATGGGGCAATGAGGATAATAGTCCTTTGCAGGTTGTTGGCTTTCTGCAGAAACTTTGCAATCAGGGGAAACAGGGAAAAGACCCGGGGCCAATCATGAACCAGAGCGTCCCTGGGACTTTCCTGGGGGTAATAGGGCAAAATAGCTTCAACTGACTGTTTGAGGACCACTCGTGTGGCAACAGGATTGCTCTGCTCAACCTGTCGGCTATGACGTATGTGCGTTGCAATCAGAAAGCGACCTGTGGACTCCGCCCATTGCCAGATTCTCATGGCCTCTCTGCATAGCTGATAAGACTTGGTTCCCCCTTGTTTGTTTATGTACCAGACTACGGACATGTTGTCCGCCTGAACTGCAATAGTCCCTAGAGGAAGAAGGGAGCAAAGTGTTGCAACGCTAGAAACACTGCCCTCAACTCTAGAACATTGATGTGCAGATTGTACTCTAAATTGGTCCATTCGCCTTGGACCGTCTGTCCCTGAAAGATGCCCCCTATCAGGGGCGTCCGTGGTCACCGTAGCTGTTGGCGTGGGTAGCACAAATGGTCTTCCGCTGGAAAGATTGCAGTCCGAGCCACCAGGCTAGGTGTGATTTGCATGTGTTTGTGATCAGAATTTCGTACCATTGTGCAAACAGTAGCCATTGTAGAACTCTCATGTGCAGTCTTCCCAATGGTATGCCATGAGACCCAAAACCTTCAGAACCAGTTTGGGATTTTCTGGATGACAGAAGAAGATATGTGACTTTGTAGTGAGGCTATCCTTTCTGGAGGAAGTCTTAGAATTAAATTCTGCTCCTATGAATGAGATATGCTGTGATGGCTGTAGTAAAGATTTTTTCGAGATGAACACAAAGCTGTGTGTAATCCCTGGCTTGAATCAGTTGGCTGGGTGGTGGCAGATCGTCCAGATACGGAAACACCTGGAATCCCAGGCGTCTCAAGTGAGACGCTACCACTGTCATGCATTTGGTGAAAACCCTGGGGGCTGAGGTCAGACCAAAGGGCAGAGCTCGAAACTGACAGTGGCTGGCTCCCAGCCGGAAGTGCAAGTGATCCCTGGACGCCCTGGCCATTTTGATGTGGTAGTATGCGTCCTTCAGATCTATTGAGCACATCCAGTCGTCCTTCTGTAAAAATGGAAGGATCGATTGAAGCGTGACCATCCGGAACTTTTCTTTTTCTTGACAAAGGTATTGAGATTGCTTAGGTCCAGAATCGGCCTCCAGTCCCCTGTCTTTTTTGGAACTAAAAAGAACCTTGAGTAAGTTCCGAATCCTCTTTGGTCCGCTGGGACTGGTTGGATTACTCTTTTTTCTAGCAGCTTTGAAATTTCTATAGCTGCAGGGTCAGATGGGGCGGCACATCTGGGAGTCTTTTCAATAGGGGCAATAGGAAGGGTATTCTGTAGCCTCTGGTAACAACGCTTTTACCCAATTGTCTGATGTAAGATTTTGCCAGGCCTGAGGGTATAAACCCGACTGCCTCCAGAGCAGGACAGTCGGGCCTCCTCTCAGGAGTGCTGGAAAGGTTTTCCAGAGGTTGTATCCCTGTCACCTTGGTTTTTCTCTGCCGCCAGGGCATCTCTGCCTCTAGAGGGCATCACCCTGTGTGCCTGGGAAAGAGCCTTGGGGTTTGAAACCACATTTTTCCACCACATTGCCCTTTGGTCTGGATGGGGTGGAAAACGGACTCGACAGCAGACAGAGTCTTTCCCTCTTGCTCACACCGGTAAGGGTCTCCTTTACTTTGGGGCCAAAGAGAGTGGCACCATCAAATGGGGCGTTAGTAAAGGAAGACTTGAAGGCTAATGAACATAAGCGCATCCAGGATTGTTCACGGAGAGCAACGCTGAAGCTGCTGCGAGATCAGCCTCTTGCAATCGATGTAAGGGTATTGAGATGTGCTGTAACTTTTTCTGAAACAGCAGCATCTGTAGTACCCTGGAGGGTATCTCCCAACTCTTTGATTAGATCTCTCTGTAGTCGTGTGAAGTGGGTCAAATAGGTCAGGGATCGCATAGAAAGCTGAACTAAAATGCGCTTCCCATACCTGTCCATAGTCCTAGAATCTCTGTTAGGCGGATGGACAGATGAGGAAGATTCAGACATCTCCTTCGTGGCCGCTGCCACCACCATAGCGTCCACTGGCACTCCTTTGTCAGATAAGCCTTATCCTGAGGGGCAGTAATATATTTGTTAGGCTTTCTAGGGACTGGCTCCACCGTGTCAGGCGTCTCCCATGCCCTTGAGCAATCAGCTCCATCAACTCATCGAAGGCGGAGTGACCCAGGAGGAGGAGGAAGGCGAATGCCTTCAGCAAGACTGACTCATCCTCAGAAGGGGAGGGATTGCCAATCACCTCTCTGCTTTAGGATCTCCAGGATGTCAGAAAAGAGACATCCTCTGAGGGTGACTTTGGGGACCCTTCTGACTCATCCAAGTCAGTGTCTGATGTCAATGATTCTTGTGGAGAATCTAAGTGTCTCCTCTTACACAATCTTTTCCTCGGAACTTCCTCGGGGGGGCATCCGAAGAAGCCTCCGAGGAAGAGCACCTCCAGGGGTGGCTGAGACACAGGTGCTCGGCAGCTTAGATGTAGCCGTGGGTGCAGAGGAGGATAACGGTCCTTTATGGGAAGGAGAAGCTGTTTCCGCTGATGTGGTTGTCTGGGTAGACAACACCTTCCTCATGAGGTCGAAGGCCCCCGGGTCCCGAGTCGAGGTATCTCGGTTCGAGGAAATGGGAAGAATCCCGAGACAGGCACGCATCGACCGAGTCGATCCGAGGAAACATCAGTCCGACTCTCAGTCCCAGATCCAAGGATGGATCTTCAGCTCGGATCCGACGGAGTCGAGGTGAACGGAGCCGACCGAGAGAAAGACGGTTCTGGCACCGAGGGCTCCACAATCACCAGATCAGCCTTCCCGGCTCAAGACTGGATAGGTTTCGGAGGAGGAACAGGTGGAGATAAGGGAAGGCCAGTCTCGACACCAACTGGGAGGAGACAGAGATGAGCTTGGATAAGGCCGTATTCTCCATTAATTTCTGCACCACGGTCTACATCGGTGTCGGAGAGGGCCTGGAAGGATCGAAGATGGAGCCGACCTCAACAGTGGGGGAGGAGCTCCGTCACGGTTCCAAGACTCGAGGCTCGGAAACTGACAACAGTTCAACACTCGGCCCTGAAGTCTGTGGAACCGGTGATCGAACTTTAACTGAAGAGCTCGGAGCCGATGACCTGGGCTCCGACGTCACCTGGGCTCCGACATCTTCGATTCCTTCGAGGATTTGGATGTCTGGTCTGATGCATCCAGAGCCTCTTGAAAAGTAGGTTTTAGAAGACCCCTATCCATAAGTTTCCTGTGCCTATCTGTCATGACCCTTCCACTGAAAGAATGACATATTGAGCAGTCTTCTTGCAGATGGAGAGGGCCAAGACAGTAGACGCAGGAACTATGATTATCAGTCACCGACATCTTCTGCCCACATTGGCAGCGTTTAAAGCCAGACTTAGCTTTCTCAGACATGTCACAATTTTAGGTACAGCTAACTAGAGAAAAAGTCAATATTAAGTCAAATCCAGTAATTTTGTCTAATCCAGAAACTTATTGTCAAATCCTGTAAAAAGTCAATCCAGTAGTCAATCCAAGTAAAAGTAGGCCGAGGGAAAACTCTAATAAAGTATATAAAAAGACTTTATATGGAACAAACACTAACACACACACACAGTCACTTAAAGACAATTTTTTTAGAAAAAAATTCAGAAGAAATATAAGAAAATATAAATCTTAGCTTAAGGTTGCTCGAGCTCAACAAACTGATGCGAACGCTGCAGCGGCAAACTAGATCTGAGGTAAAGGCAGGGGGGGATTGTGGGAGTTAGGTTGGTCTCGAGCTTCTTCTCGATGCAGAGCTATGATCGGCTCCGAACCCAGGTGTAAGAACAAACGGCGAGATTGAACACTCTCACATGGTGTCTTTGCCTTTGGTTTTGCAGTTTTCGTCGGTTTGATATAAAAATGTTGAAGTCTGAATACACTCTCAGAAGCCGGTGCCTGCTCAGCGGCTCCAGACCCATCAGAGGGACATGCATCTGTCGGTCCAATACCTTGAGTATCTTGCGGCATGCCGGACTCCACATGGGTGTCGGTAGAGGCCTGCGACTTGAAGGTAGCGGGTATCAGGGGCTGCTTAGGAGAAGCTTCATCGTCGGTTTTGGATCTCGACTGCCTTTCTCTGTCCTTTTCTTTGCGTTTTTTTTATGTACTACGGTAGTCGGATTGCTATCCGACGACATCTCTGGGTAGTTAAATGTTTCCAAAATACTTAGATAAAAAAATATACAGACGCTTTATAGTGCGTTGGTTAAATCTAGCACAAAACCGACAGCCAGGCACGTTGTGATCAGGGCCTGGGCAAGGAATACAATATAAATGGAAATCCTTAAGAAGTATTTGCTTCCCACAACTAATACAATTATTAACTTTTTCTGACATCGGTAAAAAGCAAGAAAAAAGTTTCCCCAATGGGGTACTTAGCTTTTATTGAAGACTTCGGTTCTGAAACTCAAATGCGAATATTTCAGTAGTCAGCCAACCGGCACTTGCGAAATGCTTCTGCTTCGGGCACCGCGCGGCAAGAAAGACTAAAGAAAATGGCATCGGCTACATGTTTTATACCCCTGACGACCTGATGTCATGGAAGAGGAGACAGCAACCGACGCAGGACCCAAGACTTTGGAATTCAGGCCGACTGAGGGCAACCTGCCAGCATATTACCCAAATGTAATGACTGCAACAGTGAAACACAAAGAACATCTGGTCTATATGACATTGGATTTTTGCCCCTTTCTGTAGTATAGACACCAAATATTGCTTCCAAGATATTGGTACTATCCTTCCTTTTAAAATATTGTTTAACAAAACATTTCAGATATTTATCACTTTTTCCCTACTTCCAAACTTCCACAGGAATGCAATCTGTTCCTGGAGACTTCCCTGTTGATTGATTATGCAGCAACATTTTTTGTCTCATCCCTCCCATGTTTAGCTAAGAATTCTTAAGGCTCATATTCCTCTAACCTCAGCATATTTAGGTCGAGTCATAATCAACATCAACCCCCTTTTTATACATACAGATGGGGTGTCGTGTCTTCCATAAATATTTCTATCAACATCTTTTCTTGGTTCCCCTATTCCTCTGCTCTATATAGGTTTTCATAAAATTTCCAAAATATCTCTGATATACTACAGGATTCTCTGGTTATTTGTCATACTCATGGTCTAACTAACTTTGGAAACACCCCTTTCTATTTTCTGTTACAATCTTGAGGCAGCACCTTATGTTGAATGAACTTTTTTGGAATATGGCTAATTGTGTAGGACTGATAATTGAGAGAATACTGTTTACCCACCTGATCCAAAACAAAGACTCAAATTATTTAGGAGACCTGTACAACTCCCAACAGCAAAGATACATTTAAGTATCTCACTGTTAAGGAACGTGACAGGCTTGATACACAAAAATATACTTTCATATCCAGACAGCTCTGAACTGTAAGCACAGACCAAATGCAAACAGAGACCAATAAGAGTATATCATAAGTGGTTCGGCTTACTATTAACAGATAATTTGTAATTATGATGAAGTTGAGAGACTGTAATACAGATAAAACAAACTTGTTTATGCAGAAAGGCACCTCACCCACATACTTTCTATTCTAAATTTGTGATACTCTTAGCAACCTAACATAACTGGTGATTCTCAGGATGAAACGAGTATCACAAGTAACAGCCATGTCATTACTTTTTGTGAATAATAACGACAGAAATTCAGAAAGTTATTACAGAAACTTTTAGAAATATAATACTGCTGTGTCTAATATATTGTAACTAGATAAGATCTGTTTCTCTTCTCCTCTTTCCCCCCAAAATAAATAAACCTGGATGAAAGATTATTATTGCCACAGTCAGTAGCTAAAATCGTCACAAAGATCTTCTCTTCCATTAACTAATTCTTCCCAACATCAACACACAAACTTTTCTAAAATGAAAACAGCATCTGATCAGTGTACTGTCCAGGTTTCCTGAGCTTCCAAAATGGACAGCTTTACTGGCAGTACGGCCTTTTTAAATCTGCATCTTTTGAAGACTGAAATATGCCAAGAGTAAATGTAGACACCTGCTGCAAGCATAGCTTACAAGGGTCATTAATACCTGACATAACTATTACATACAAACTATACTTTCTGACAAAAGACACTGCTACCTCTGCTCCGTTTATCATTAGCAGAAGATTCATTGTGCCTTTCATTAGAGTCCCTCAACACTAGCATATTAGTACAACAGTTTGCCATAGCATAAATTATGCTGGAAATGTAAAATAGTACTGTTCATTAATCATATGACACTGACTTTCTAACAAGTCAGATATAAAAAGGTGCAGAGCATCTTCACTTCTTCACTTAACTAGAAACAGCAACTTAGGCACTTGGATCAGCCCTGAACGGATATACACTTCCTCAATCCACATTAGCCAGTACTACCAAAGAATGCAAAGATACAAGGTGGTTAAACAGAATAATCACAACAATAAAATTAAATAATAAAATAAGTAGCAGAAGGTAACTGCTTCCGAACATCTTTTTAACCACCTGAGTTACTATCACTTTAAAATATAACTGGAATAAACCATCTCAGTTGCTAGTAAGCAGCATCTTAAGTATACTAACACATACTCGGATTGATTGTACAATTTCTACATGTCAGGAAGTACACACCACTCACACCAGCACAGAATAATGTATTGAGATGACAGTAAGAGAGAACAAACACACATAAAATTACAACTGTCAAAACAAAACAGTGCTGGGCAATTCCTAATAGAAGAGCACAGGTGTCACTCCTCCCACTCAAAGTCTTCAGAAACAGGAGACACCAATATGTGAACCATGACAGCTTTGTCACTCTGTCTGACAACCTAAGCACAGCCAGAGACCTACCTGATTTGAATACTAAGTTCGAATTATCCAGTGCAAACACAGAACAGAGAAAGCAGGATGACTGAAAAAGAGGAAAACACACACAAACACAAAAGAAAATAAATAAAATTGAAGCACTACAGAATGGGCAGTGGTAAATGACTCTTCCTTGAAATAACAGGCATTACTTCTTCCTGTTCAAAAACTTCACAATAAAAAAAAAACATGTTCACAGAAGTATGCCATCATGGCTTTGTGTCTTGCATTCTCAAAGTTCCTTAATCTCCTCTTCTAAGGTTTCTTTGGATATGAATACATTTGTTAGTTACACATCTCCCCAACCCTTGCACCTTCTCTCTATTGCCCAATCTCTTTCCTAATATTAAACCCAAAGACGATAACATTTCTTCTTTTGACTCCTAAATCTCATACCAATTGCTATGTTAATTTTCAAATCAACTCTGCAAATAACTCAAATATTGAGGTAGCCTCCAGTTCTAAATTACTACAGCTTGGATGTGTTGTTGTTGTCTACTACTGTATAACTTCTACATCCAACAAGCAATCAACACAACACACCAAAAGTTGCGTCTGCTATATAGAGCCAAACAATATCGAACTGAAAGCAGCCGGATAACATTAGCATCCACCCTGCTGTCTACCTTTCATATGCCTCACCTATTCTTATCAACATCCAATCCACCTTGGCAACTAAACTATAGCAATGCTATAATAAAACAGACAGATTTGCATCCAAAAAGCCATACTCTATGCACCACTGTACTTCCCTCAGGTACCATAATTGGCTTGAGCTACCCTACCTTCTAACCCACTCTCAACTTCAACATGCACACAGATTATACTTTCACGCTAAAAATACCCTGCCCTAAGTAGTATACTACAACTCCACTCCACCAATACAGCTATCTGGGTTTGGAATAATGGTTAAGGTCTTTACTTCACAGACTTAAAAAGTGCAGGGTTTGAGTCTGACCTCTGGTTATTGGCTAGGCATAACATGCCCTGTAGGGAAGTTAATCTCATATGAAATAAACATTCCTCTCGATTCACAAATTTCACAACAAAGCAGGAAATTCTCTTTACTCCAATTGTATCTCAAACTCCTGGAACTCATGTGCCCTTCACATTCCTTAACAATACACATATCTTAAAAGGTAAATCAAAACTGTTACTGCTTCTTGACTTCTGGCTTTGCCCTGCTATTCCCTTAGGCTAAATTATTCCTAAACTCCCTCTCCTATATACACATACCAGTGGCTAATCACTTCTCTTTTATTTTTCTTCTACTCTTATGACAAATTGCATATAATTATATCTGACCTAACCTACTGCATCCAACACTGCCTATGTTGCTGCAAAAAGACACTTGTTCATTTCATAATTATATGCTTCATTTGTCCTAATTTCGTATGTAATGCTGCTATTTGTTACCTCAGCATTCTGTATATTCTATACTACCACTGTAAATAGTTCTTGTGGAACTTTGTATATAATGCTGCTAACTGTTATCAGAGTATTCTGTATATTGTATATGTATTACTGATATTATTTCTTGTGGAGCTTTTCTCCCTGGGCATCCACTGCAAAGGGACTTGTTTGTCACTTCAGGCACTCCCAGTAAACAAATGGAAATAAAGTGATGACTGGGGCAAGCCTTCTCACTGCTCTACCCTCTTTGAATAACTGTTGAAGCTCAAGTACCACATTCCTTTGTACATTTACACACCTAAGAACCCTTCTTTACCTATAATTCTTACTAACAATCATCCATCTATCCTTCCCTTAACTATCTCTGACATTCTTTTCTGGGTTTACTTACACTCTACATTTCTCATCTTTCCATCTCATGTTTTAGAATGCACTTTGCTCTGACTGTCCTAAGAAGTCATAAACATTGTGTGCTAATGCAAGAAAAAAGAAGTTATGTACTCACCATAACATTTCATGTTTGTAGTCCATCTCGCCCTTCATTCTTACATATGGGTTCAGAGCCGATCCTCGGCTCCGACTCGGCCGATTACAAAGCTCAAAGTCTCTCAGTTGGCTCGTGGCAAGGTAGGTAGCCCATAGTGCACTAGTAAAAATCCCCAGATCTTGTTTGCTGCTGTCTAAAAAGTGACAGAAGGTATTTCCATGAGGAAAAACAAAGATGAAAGGTCTCCAACCCTAAGGAAGATATATACTATTTTGTCTCCAGATCCTCCAATGATATATGGATGGGGGTAGGAGGGTGGGTTCATAAGAATGAAGGGTGAGATGGACTACAAACATGGAACGTTATGGTGAGTACATAACTTCTTTATGTTGTGTAGTCCTATCTCGCCTTCATTCTTACATACGGGACAGCATCCCTAGCACCTTTTTTCTTGGGTGGCTCACGGGAATATACTCCTAAGAACCGTGGAACCAAAAGAGGCTCTGCCCCTGGAGGCCAAATCCAATTTGTAATGAGTAATGAAAGTATGAGGGGTAGCCCAAGTTGCTGCTGCACATATACTGTCCATTGGAATTCTGGCTTGAAAGGCAGTAGATGTGGATACGGATCTGGTAGACTGAGCTTTAATTTTAAACGGGAGTTCTTTGCTATTAGAAGAGTAAATAAAAGATATACAATTTGAAATCTAGTTTGATAACGTTATCTTGGAGACTGGCATACCTTTTCTCGTCTGCGAAAAAGATACAAGCAATTGGTCTGATCTCCTAAATTACAAACAAAACTCACTTTTGATGCAGGAACCAACTGTAAAAAAATTAAAGGTCACAGACAGCAGTGTTAACTGATGTTGTACAAGATCTACATATGTTTGGCAGGACTTTGACTTTGAAAACGATGTTTAAGAATGATGCTTATAATGATTATGTTTTTAAAAAAACTAGTCTATTTGTGCCCCCACCCAATTCTACCATTGACCTGTTTATAAATGTTTGTGATAGACAACTCAAACAGAAGTTTTTGGATAAGCACAATGACCACTTTTTTAACTTAACCTCTGATGAGAGGTGAGCTTTATCAGATTTGAATATTTTAAAGTTGACAATCCTATCATCCCAATATTACATGGCCTCCCGAAGATACACAAAGATCTCTATAGACCACCAGTGAGACCCATAGTGTCTAGTAGGGGTTGGCTGACAGAACCCTTGTCCATTTTTGTTGAGAAAAATCTTTGTACTGTTTTGAATGACTGTAAGACTGTCTTGAAGGATACAAAAGATTTTCTCCCTCAGTTAACTAGCCAGCTTGGTAATATTACAGGAACTTGCTTCTTTGTCACAATGGATATAGTTTCACTTTTTACCATGATACCCAATGACTGGGGTATAGAGAATGTCAGGTCTCTGCTACATGCACATAATATATCTAATGATAAAATTAGACTTTTGTGTAGCTTATTAAATATTATTTTAGAAAATAATGTGTTAATTTTCAATGAAGTACACTACTTGCAAAAGGTTGGCGTAGCTATGGGCACAGCTTGTGCCAATAGCTACGCCAACCTTACTTTGGTTGGATGGGAGACCCAACATATTCTTTCGAGTGACAGACATGGTTCCTCAGTTGGTTGGTATGTACGGTTTGTAGATGATATTTTTTTGCTTTGGAAAGGGACTGAACAATTGTTATTGGAATTTTTTCAATATATTAATGGTATGAATGATTTCTTACAGTTCACTTATAAATATTCATCCACAAAGATAGATTTTTTAGATGTACAGTTAAATAGAGATATGTTAGATTCAGTTACTACTAGTGTGCATAGGAAGAGTGTAAGAAAGAACAGTATCCTGCACAACAACAGTATGCATCCGAACCACACTAAACAGAATGCCCTTAAAGGACAGGTTTTTCGTATGATGTGTCTCCATAATAATGAAGTTGACTTGAATATCGCTCTAGCTTCTCTGAAAGATGAATTTCTAAGCAGGGGCTATAAGAATGATATCATCAATACGCAGATTTCAGAAGCTTGGAAGGAGAGGTTGGGAAGATGCAGACCATTTTATGGCACGAACTCTAACACAGTGTCTATGCAGATGCCTAATGGCATAGATGAGTGTGGGTCTGTTAACAACACTGACAGAACTAAACAGAGAATGCCTCTGACTTTTGCTAGCAACATCAATACAGTATGTGATGTTATTAGTACAAATTGGGACATCTTACTAACAATACCAGAGTTACTGGGGTTATTAATAATAAACCAGATTTTACGTTTAGGAACAATAAATTAACTTCAATTATTGCATCATTTTCAAGGCTGAATTTTATTGGATGTATTACATTTAAATATTGAGCAACAGTTGCTATGTTTATTATAGTCTGAAGAAGCGGAGTCTTGATCCGCGAAAGTGCTTACCCTTGTTTTTGTACTTATTAAATATTTTAGCGTCAAGCTGTGCCTGGAACCTGTGCTGCTTTTTCTTGATCTCCTAAATTCCTTGGTTCTATGTAGATAAAACCTTAACTGTCTGTGAACATCAAGTTGATGGAACTTATATTCTGCTTTGTTTGAATGATTAGGAAAAAAGACTGGCAGTTCAACAGTTTGATTCATATTAGATTGAGAACAAACCTTGGGGATGAAGGACGAATTTGTACGAAGTGAAACTCTCTCTCTGAAAAATTAAGTAAGGAGGTTTGACTGAAAGTGCTTGCAACTCTCACACTCTTCTGGCGGATGTAACGGCTACTAGAAAAATGGTCTTCCATGAAAGGAACTTTAAATCACAAGTATGTGCGGGTTCAAAAGGTGGGGAGGTAAGTTTAGAAAGAACAAAATTTAGATCCCAGGGAGATGCAGGTTCTTGAAAAGGAGGTCTTAGCAAGGTAGTACCTTTTAAAAATGATTTACACAATCTGTGAGCCATAAGATTAGGTTTGTGTTGTGTCCCAAATGAAAACTGGAGACAGCTGCTAACTGAAATTTGATTGTAGCAGCAGCTGATCCCTGATGAAACTGTTCAGTTAGGAATTCTAACACTAAGGGAATGGAGGCTGTGTATGGATCTATGTTTTAGCTTGTGCCCAGAGACAAAATCTTTTCCATTTGCTAGCATACAATTTTCTCGTAGAAGGCTTGTGAGATGATGTCAGGATATGCGTAACTGCAGGGGTGAAATCAGGAAGCCTGACTAGGGATGGAAGTGCAGTAACTACGCTGTCAAGTTGAGGGTGTGGAAACAGGGATGGAAAGTGCCTGACATATGTGTCAGAAGGTTTGGTATTGGGTCCAGAGTCCATGGATCGTCCAGAAGGTGAAGCCCGAGAAAGGGGAACCAAACCTGACGAGGCCAGTAAGGAGGGATAAGAATCATTCTGCTTCCCAAGGTCTTTGCTTTCTGGATCACTTTAAATATTAGCGGAAAGGGAGGAAAGGCATAAAGAAGTCCCAAGGGCCAATTGTGAACAAGTGCATCTCTCGGTGTCTCCCCCGGGGGGGATAAGGGAGAAGTAGCTGCTGCATTTGGCGTTCATTGGGCTGGCAAACAGATCGCAGCAAGCCTGTCCCCATTTGTGGAAAATCTGTTACGTGACTTCTTGATTCAGAGACCACTCATGAGGCATCAAGATTGCCCTGATGAGCTTGTCGGCTATCACACTGGTTGTCTCCAGGATATGCATTGCAACTAGAAAGCGTTGGGAAGATATCGCCCACTGACAAACAAGAAGAGCATCTCGACACAGGGGGTAGGATCCAGTTCCCTCTTGTTTGCTTATATACCACACCACTGACATATTGTTTGATTGGCTTGCTATTGTCCCTAGAGGAAGAAAGTTGTGAAGTGCTTGCAATGCTAGTAGCACTGCTCTCATCTCTAGGACACTGATATGCAAGTGAGCCTCGTGTTCTTGCCATGTGCCTTGGCCTGTCCTTCCTAGATAATGCCCCACCACCCAATCTGGGAGGCATCTGTGGTCACAGTAGCAATGGGTTGGTAAGAAATGAATGGTATCCCTATCATTAGTTGATTGGACTGGATCCACCAACGAATGTCCTTTTTGCAAGATTCTGTTATTAAAATGGGATGAGACAGAGGCAGTTGTTGAAGAGACCACTGGAAAAAGGGTAGCCATTGTAGAATTCTCATAAGTAGTCTGGCTAGTGTAACTAGAGTTATAGTAGAGGCCATGGTTCCCAGAAGTTTGAGCACTGTCTTTGCTTTGATTTTGTGTTGGGGAAGCAGGCTGTATATCTGTTGTCTTAGATTTTGTATTCTGTCTGCAGGAAGGCGAGCCTTCACTGCGACTGTGTCTATTTCTGCATCTATAAAAGTCACACACTCAAAGGGCGACAATTTATAGTAATCTCTAGCTGAGTGCAGAGTCGGATGGCTGAATCCCTGGCTTGTAGAAGTAGGTAACTGGTGTTGGCATTCAGGAGCCAGTCGTCCAGGTACGGAAACACTTGTGGAATCCAAGACGTCTCAAGTGAGCCGTTACCACTGCCATGCATTTGGTAAACACCCTAGGGGCTGTGGTGAGAACAATGGGCAGAGCACGAAATTGGTAATGACTGGCTCCCAGCCGGAAGCGTAAATGACTCCTTGATGCTGTGTCCATTTTTTATGTGGTAGCATGCATCTTGGGAGGTCTATGGAGCACATCCAATTGTCTTTCCCTAATAGAAGGAGTATAGACTGCAGTGTTACCATTCAGAACTTGGACTTCTTCACTGATTCGTTTAACTTGCTGAGATCCAAAATGGGCCTCCAGTCCCCTGTTCATTTTGGCACTAAAAATAATCTGGAGTAAGTTCCGAATCCTATCTGGTCTGCTGGGACAGTTTGGATGACTCTCTTTTGAAGCAACTTTTGGACTTCTATAGTTGCTTGATCCCTGTGACTGGGTGGAACATCTGGAATTTTGTTGGTGGAATGAGGTGGAAAAGAGAAGGGTATGGAGTATCCCCTAGAAATTATTCTTTGTATCCACATGTCATGGGTGATGTCGTGCCAGGCTTCTGGGTACAAAGATAAGCGACCCCCCACTGGCTCTAAAGAAGTGCAGTCGGCCCCCACTTCAGGAGCGCTGATAGGGACGTCCACGAAAGGAATCGCAGCCACCCTGGTTTTGCCGACTTCCCCTGCCTCTAGGGCGACGTCTATCATTACTTCCTCCCCCTCTACCCCTGGAGAAGGAATCAACTTGTGCATCTGGGAAAAATCTCTGAGATTTCTTGAACCACATTTTCACGCCTCTCTGACCCTTAGGGTATGGTCTAGAAGGGACGGAAAAAAGTAGTCCTACAGCAGAGAGAGTTTTCCCTTCCTGCTTGCATCTGGCGAGTGTATCTTTTACCTTTGGTTCAAACAGAGAAGAACCGTCAAAGAAAAAAAAAGAACCGTCATTTACTGTTGGTAAATGTAGATTTGAAGGGCTCTGCAAAATTACATAAGCACATCCAAGAATGTCTCCTAAGGGACACTCTTGAACCCACTGCCCTGCTCGCTTCATCTATTGCATAAGATATCAGCAATGGAGTTTAAGGTAGACAACTGAGGGGTAACCTTCTCAGGGACTCCTTCAGCTAAATTACCTCGGACAGCATCTCCTAGCTCCTTCAGGAGATCTCTTTGAAGCCTAGTGAAATGGGTGAGGTAATTCAGTGGTCTGAGTGTAAAAGCCGCTGAAGAGAAGATATGCTTCCCGTATCTGTCCATCGTTCGAGACTCCTTGTTTGGTGGGTGGACAGATAAGGAAGTTTCCACTAGTTCCTTCTTTGTGGCTGCTGCCACCACTATGGCATCTACAGGCACACCTTTAGTCAAAAAACTCTTTCTCTTTTGGGGCTGAAGGAAATTTGTTGGGCCTTCTGGGGACTGGTTCCACGGCATCAAGAGTTTCCCACACATTTCAACTGACTAAATCTAACAGCTCATCGAAAGGTGGAGACACCTAAGAGGCTGAAGGTTGAGACCCGAAAGCCTTCAGGTACACTGATTCCTCATAAGAAGTGGTGACAGTGGGCAGCCGCCTCTCTGTTTCAGGATCTCTAAGATATCTACGAAGGAGATGATATCAGGGGACAACCCAGGGGACCCTTCTGACTCCTTGAGGTCAGTGTCAGAGGTGATGGACTCCATACTTCCTCTTGCAAGTTCTCTTCAGAGGAGGCTCCTCAGAAGGGCATTCTGGGGAGGTCATCCAATGGGGGCTCCTGAGGCTGCGGGTCTCTGTTGTCAAGAGAGAGAGAGATGGTGCTGATACAGAGGTCAGAGCTAGAGGGGGAAGAGCATCGGTACCCTCGTGTGGAACTGAAGACCTAGACAGCACGCTCCTCATCATCTCAAAGCCAGATCTCTCTGGTTCTAAGGATACCCCCATTTCCACAGAAGTGGAAGTAGCCCACGGCTCCAAAGCGATCGTCACTGAGACAGATGTAGGATCCGAGCTCAACCGAGCTGACGCACCAAGAGGTTGGCTCGGAACTGAAGAAGTTCGGGTCCAAGCATCCCTGTCGAGGCCGACTAGTGAGCTTCAGCTCCTAGACGCCAAGGACGGCACCAAAGTTGTGAGAGTAGAACTCGGCTCCGAGACAGACAATAGAGGTGCTGGAACCGACGGTTCCACAACAAGTGGCACCGATAGCTCTGGTTCCGAAGGACCGACATGGCTTGGACGAGGAACAGAAGCAGGTAATATGGCCTTAGACTGCTCCGAGAGAGTGGATCAGAGGCGGCAACAAATTAGCTAGTGCTGATGACTTCAAAAGACTAAGCACTACTCTCTCTACATCCTCTGCAGAAAGACTCTTAGAGGATCTGGAAGACAAGGTAGGTGATCTAGATCTCTGTAAAATCAGAGATCTGAGTGTTGGGGAAACCGGTAGTAATTCTCTAGACCGGCACCATGGTAAGTGTTCAGTATTCTGTTCCAAAAAACTTGGGGCCGAGACTGGAGTGTCGATGTCAATAATGTCGACCGGCTCCGAAGACAGTGGAGCTGAAGAGGTAGAAGGTTTTTCCAATTTTGTAATTTTTTGTGGAGGTCCAGATAAAACAGTCGGTGTGGGAGACTGTCTCTTGACCGACTTGATCTTCTCTTTTTTAGAAGAGGGAGACCTGGAACGCGATGATAAAGAGTTGGCTAAATCCTCCTCAAAGGAAGGTTTAAGGAGACCTTTCAGGATCAATTTGTTCTTCCTTTCCTGGAGGACCCGAGAACTAAAGGAGTGGCAAAAGGAACATGTCTCCTGAAGACGTATGGCTCCCAGGCAGTAAAGACAAATACTATGTCCGTCAGTCAGGGACATTTTTTGAGAACATTTGAGACACTTTTTAAAATCCGAAGGTTTATGATCCTTTGATTCCTTAGATATTGTCACAAAAAGCAATCATAAGAGGGAAAAACAGGAAGAGAGGAAAGGTCCTCTAACTTAAACGGGCCTAGCCCTGCTAAGAAGCACTGCACACAAGGAAAAAACAACAGAGGACTAGGTCCTCTAACTTAAACGGGCCTAGCCCTAAACAGAGGAATAAGCGACGTCAACAATTTGCAACAACAATTGCAATAAATTCAACAAATACTCTAACTAAATAGTTCTAGCTAATAAGAGTTAATAAAGAAGCACTGCACACAGCTATTAATTTTAAACTACTTACTCTAGTGAAACAAAAGGCTAGAATAGGTCCTAACCAAAACACAGACCTACGCCGAACAGAGAAAAATTTAGCAAAAAACTAGCACACAGAAGAAGGGATGCCACTCAGAAAGAAAAGGGCCTGCAGAAGCGATGGCCAACAAGTTTTCAACAACAATTTGCAAAAACTCAAAAAGCACGCTAACTAATTTACTACTAGAATAACAACAGTTAAGCTATTTATACTAAACTACTACTAATATCAAAAAAACGATCACTAAAGAAACTGAATAATGAAGAAATTCCAACTTAGCCACGGCCAAGGAAGAGAGGACTTCTGAACTCATAGACATGGCAAACCACAGAACATGCATTATTTATTTATTTATTGATATTTACTTACCAAGAAAGTCTGACTGGGCAGAAGCCCATTTTCAGAGGAGGTCATGGGAGAAATGCTCCAAAGGATCATGCGTAGTAGGTCTTGTACACTGCAGGCAAAGTACAGTTGTGTCATCAACTTGCCATATTTGTAGATGTTTGAGTGCAGTCATTGATGCAGTAAGAACTTCAGTGATCTCTGCCACAGGTAAAACTCTATGTCTGTCCTGAGTTTCTGAGCCTGACCGCCCCTCTCACCTCCCACTGCATAAAAAACATATGGTCAGCCATTGTCTGTTCCTAGCCAAAGATTACCCAGACTTGGAAAGCTAAGATGCTTTCTTAGTAGAAAAGTAAAACAAAATGTTAGAGACAAAGCATGTCCTATTAGTAGGCCTCTCAACCTCTCTACATTGTCTCAGACAAGGGCTCAAATAATTAACCTAGATGGGGAGATCATACTATAGTAGGTATAAGAAGAGAGGCCTCTAGATTGCTGCACTACCTCAATTCTACAGGTCACTGAAGGAGGAGGGTGCGAAAATGGAAAGCAGCAGTGACTAAACTCGAAAAGCAGTCATAACTTCAGGGATGACTCCCACACTATTGTTTGGTAGTTGTTAGCACTACTGATAACAGCAGCATGAAATTTATGATTGCCTCTGCAAACCCTGAGCTAGCTCTAGACATGATGTCTAGCCTGTAATAGTTACAGAAAGTGCACACCAAGGACTACGTGACTGCTTGCAGGATGTTATTAAGGAGACTGTCTTTAGGAAGGGCACTGTGGTAAATGTGCCTTTTGAAGAATGACATCTGTATTCCCTGGCAATTGCTTGCCATGGAACCCATGGCGGAAAATAATGCAATGAGAACTCCACTTTGAGATGGTTTGCTTTGAGATGGGAAACCCTTTCTTGTTTTCTACAAAGGCTACAACAAGCTAATCTATCTTTCTGTAATACTTTGTGGTATGCAGGTAGTAACTTAATGGTCTGTGAACACCTAGGGAATGGGGGATTTCTTCCCATTTGTTCTGTGGTCTGGAAAAAAAGAACACTGGGAGATGGACAGCCAGATTCAGAGCCACTTCTGTCACTACCTTTGATATAAAGGAGGGATTGGTGCACAAAGTGTCCCTTGTCTGCATACAGTGCATCTATCTCAGTGGAAAGCAAAAAAAGGTTACTTGCAAATGTTGTCCTGCAAATGTGATAACCTCTTGGTATATGTGACCATCAACAAGAATACAATCTTCCACTCAGAATACAGTGGATAAGAAGCCTGTATGAGTTTTTCATAGAGGATGGGAGAGAACGGCTACAGGGGCTCACCCATCCTTAGGTGAGGAGGTGGCTCTAGCTTGCCCCAAGGTAGACACCTGTCAGCAGCACTAAATGTTGTTAAAGAGTGAATTTCAGCCTGGAGAGCCCATTCCTAGTAGCAGAGGTGAGCTCATGAGATGGAGCATGCTTCCCCCTCTGGAAAAAAAAGTGATGATGGAGCTTGGAGTGGCTGCGGAGCAGGGACAGCAGTGGTCCCAAGGGGAATAAGGTAAGTTGCCCCACCTCCATGCAACTCAGCTTCTGCTGGGGAATGGAAGGGCTGATTGGGATTCAATGGGAGGAGCGAATGGGCCTCAGGAAACTCTCCTAGCCTGGAAATGCCTGGCTTCTATCCCCTGGAACAAATGAGCCACCTAGTTGTTGATTATGAAGTCCTGAGGGATCCTTAAAAATGTAGTCCTTCATGAGAAAAAATGTGTGTGCACTAAATCCTAAACCTGCTTGTTCAGTTGGAGAAAGGATCAGTTTTTGTAGCATACAGTTCAAGTCCCAGGGCAGTACAACTATCCTGATAAGAAGCCCGAGATGCAGCACCCCTTTCTGAAGCTATCTCACTGTCCTTCTATAGGTGATTGGAGGAACCATGGGTAGGCATGCCACTATGGCAGATAAGTTGGCTTTAATGAAAGTATATGCAAAGCCTAAATGGAACAGATTTGTGAATATTCTACGACCTTTAGTATGGACCGTAGTAAGATGTCTTCGCATTGCTTCAATAGGTCCACCAACCTGGGCACAACCACTGGGTCTTTACCTGCCATCAACCACAGATGGAAAACCAATACTACCCCAACACAACAGGAGCTAATAAGGATAACTCTTGGCTCTTCCTCCTATACTTCTGGGATCACTTTTAGAATTAGGAAAGAGGTGGAAAGGTGCAAAGAAACTTGCACTTCCAGCAAATGGAGTATTGCCCTGACTTTTGGGTGGGAGGGCTCTAGAACAATTTTTTCCGATTCTACAGCTCTTGTAGGACGCAAAAAGATCCTTCTCTGGCATTCATTTTTTTCTGTTCTAGGGACAAGACCTCCCTGTGCATTTGCTACTTGTAAGAGTGTCCTGCACCTCTGCTCAGTGGGACCACTGTTAACTTGAAAGTATACTACCCTAAGTGCTAATCCACTGACTACAGCTGATTCACAAATCTTCAAGGCCATCCTGGGACAACCCATCACTCTTCTCTTCACCAGCACTTGGGTCACTAATCACATGAGCTGTAGTCGGCCCTCCTTCCCTCTATGCCACAGAACCAGGTATACGGTTGATGTGCAAGTAGGTATCTGTTAGTTTTCAGATTTTGTTTCCCTTTTTGAATAGGGCAGTGATCTCTACTCATGCAGAAACTGTTTTTATCCCTTGCAGGGTGTTTGCATTCCACTTGGTTGAGCAACAACTAAGAGGAGCAGAGTGTGCAAAAAGGTCTGTTGCCCTGCAAAAAATATAGGTCAAGGAGCTGGGTAATAGATGAACTATGATCAACCAATTAGTATTTCATGCGTCTGACACAACCGGGTTTTTTTTTTGTATCCTTTTCTCTCGACTGCCTGCCAACCATCAGCCCTGCCAAGAATCATTCATCCCAAACATGCCACCTAAAGCAAGAAAGTATTCTAAATTAACAATCTACAAATATAATATGTTCCTATTAAACAATCCTTAAATCAACCTTGGGGGGCTACAGACATCTGCAAATCCCTGGACACCTTGCTGGATTTCTGGAGGAAAAATTAGAGATCATGATTAAAGTGATGAAGCAAAGTTTTATTTTTACATAAAAAAGTGTTTGCATACATTCATTTACATGCGAACACTTATGTAAAAAAATTCAAAGCAGTTTTTCAGAAAATTAATATTTTAAATTACTTTGAACACAGGAGCACAAGATAATCATGCTGAATTAATGGCAATAATATTAATATGGCAGGAGGAAGCATGCATATCACTTGGGGGACAATTTAGAGTGACTAAATGCTTGTGAAAGAATTTAGCTGACAACCTGTTAAAGCAAAAGTTTTGCAAAGAACACAAGTAAGCTTTTAACTACCACATCCACCCAATACATTTGATCTTGGTTCCCAATACAGTTGTTGAATCGTTATCACATCATAGCCCAGGGACATCATGCTGCACCAACCTCCAACCTCCTCCTCCTCCTAATTGCATGAAGAAATGCTTTGCTGTGCCATGCTTTGCCCTCACCCCCTTCCTATAATATAATCCCCTTTACTTATCAAGACTTGCCTGCATGGGGGGGGGGGGTGCCTTGGTGCTACTAGATGGGCTAACAGTAAAACATGTAAACTTCCATAAATCCCATACCATAATTAGTATCACTCTGCTAGATATAGAGTTAAAAAGTCTACTTTACTAGCCCCTCCCAATTAGACAGAATACCATGGCCTAGAATAGTTAAAACTCTCTAGCTCATTTGCTATACACCATCTCACCTACTGTAGACCAACTTTTGGAACCACTGGAATGCAGTCTACTCTTATACCATCTGTTGCCAGCCAGCTTGTTAGTCCTAGGCACCCGAGGCTGAGTACATGCTTAGGACAACCACTTATACTTATTCTTACTGAATCTACATACAAGAGGTGTAGATACTTACTAAATATGGAAGCTAGCCTCTCATCGAAACATATTATCGGTACCCATACCAACCTCACACCAGTAGGGCACTTAGTCTTTTTATGCTGAAGTACTTAAAAAAAAAATCTCTCTTTAAGCCTCAAAGGGCTCTGAAGCACAGACCTGACACAAACATTCCTTAGCAAGGAAAAAGATACTCCCCCAACTGCACATATTGCACCATCCAAACACACTGTAAATAGTCACAAAACTGGATACCCAAGCCCTTATGGCTTCTTGGACAAGCTGCTACATATGAAAATACCCTAACCATAGGTGACTTTATAGTGAGAGATAGACGGACCATTCACCAGACTGCACAAAGAAAGGGTGACTGTAAGCTGCATGCCAGGAGCCAGGATATGAAAGGTAACTATAGCACTCAATCCCTTTCACCTCAGGTACACATGGCATGCTTGTTGTTCATGGAGGTGTGGCTGCCTTGAGACATACATTCTTAAATTACGTAACAAAAGACATATTGGAGGTCTCTGAGCACATATCTGAGGCTGGTATGCAACTAGTCTTGAGCAGCATCCTATCTTCATTGACAATGACCTTGCAATATGAACAAAAGGTCACCAACTTCAACAATTTGTGCAGTTATTAGTGGCAGTCCAACTATGCCATCTTGGAAAGAGATGTTGATAGTCCAGTTTTGCTAGGGATGGTCTGCACCTCTCTCCTCAAGATTTTCGTATACTGGTTAAAAACCTTTTTCATTCCCACAGTACATTTTTCGGCAATGTTGGTCTGTTCCATCTAACAAAACTAGCCAAACCAAATCAGGACAGTATAAACCTAGCATTGCTCAATACTAGAAAACTGAATAATAAATTGTCCTCCTTAGAAGCTCCCTGGAGCAGAGAAAATATTGACATCTGAATCATCACATAAACATGGTTCCAATGCAGTGACAAAATATCATCTTTAAAACAATTCAATGCCTACTACTTGCTTAGACCCTATACTGGGGGTGCCTCTGTTACTAGTAGTGGTGCATCCATAGTAATTTTCCATATAACTTCAAATGTACAGCTATCATCAACTTTCTGAAGGTCTCCCAGGTCCTAAAAGAGGGGCTAAAATAAGCAAACCAATGGTGCAAAACTATGATCTAAAGCTAAATGTAATCATGTCCTTTGGAAAACCATGACACCCTTGCACTTACCACATAAATGATACCACAATACCAGTAGATTGCCAGGCACCCAGAATTACTGCTGCACAGATTAAAACAGCACTGTCCAAGGCCAAGAATACAGCTTCTATGGGACCTGACAATATCCCTGGCTGTGTTCTACATGAACTACAGAGTGAAATGGCACCTCACCTGTGTGCCCTGTTCAATCACAGCCTCACCTCAGGCTTTGTCCCTACCGAATGGTGCACTACTACAGTCATCCCTCTCCACAAAGGAGGAGCGATTACAGACCCTGGGAACTACCGCCCCATTAGCCTGACAAGTCTGATATGCAAAGCTATGGAACGCATCATCATGGACCTAATACACAAGGATATAGGGACTCTCCAAACTCTGGATCCCACACAGTTTGGTTTTGTGAAGGGTAGATCATTGACTTCTTTGAGTCAGTCACCAGAGCTGTGGATGAAGGCAATGTGATTCATACAGCCTACCTTGATCTGGCCAAGGCCTTTGATACCATTCCCCACTCAGGAATCATAGAAATGCTCACTAAGCTAGACATCAAGCCATATATCACTAGGTGGGTTGCAAACTGGCTCACAGATAGAAACCACAGAGTGAAAGTAGCTGACTCCAAGCGAGACTGCCGACCAATCACAAGTGGAGTTCCACAGGGTTCGGCCCTAGGTCCCCTCCTGTTTGTTATTTATTTCTCTGAATTCCAGGCCAACACGAAGGGACTCTAGCTGACAAAGTTCACAGATGATTGCAAGTTGACAGCTATTATTAACTCCCCATGACTGGTGTCAGAACCGTGGCCTTAAGCTCAATGCCAAAAAATCTGCCGTCATCTCCTTTGGGAAAAACACTGTTCCCATGAATTACCACATCGATGGTAGTCCACTGAATACAGAAGGGGTTATAAGAGATCTGGGAACACAGGTTGACAGCAACCACGCTTTTGACTACCACATTGCCACTGTGGTCATAAAGTCCTTCTATGTGGCACATCACATTACTAAGGGTTTGCATCCAGGAAGAAAGAGGTCATCGTTCGTAGACCATGTTCATAGGTGTGTACTAGGCTAATGGCTCTGGAGCTTTTACAAGCCTAGCCCATAGAAGTGCCCTGGTATCATGCCACCCAACTTTATTTCCCAGTGCCTCTCTCAAGTACAGCCACTGCAATGATCCCCGGGGAAAACTTTCTATTTCCCATCCACTCATCAAGATTTCTCTTGAAGAGGGCCAGTGAGGTGATCTGCTTAACATGTATGGGAAGGATATTCCACAGCATGGGCGGTGAATGACATCAGCAGACCTTGTAAAGTAGGGGAATGGGAGGTTTACTGGGTGGAAAAGACCTCAAAATGCTTTAACCTTGAAACACACACAAAGTTGCCAGTGCTGAAATCAGAACTCCTACCTATCTAGTTGTATGTACTATAGTGCTACCGTACTTTTCACATCCGTCACAGAGCTTATATGTTGGAATATGTTAAGCAGCCCATTCCACTCCGCAACTTTAAGTATTGGCATCAAGCCTATTGACTGTCTCCCTCTACTCTTCCCTCATTAAGTCAGTCATAAGAGTACAATGCCCCATTTGTCATGTACCTCACTAGACACCTGCAACAACTGGAGAGACCACAAAAGTACCTCAAAAAGAGGATCCAAGGCCTTAAACACTTGTCCTATATGGACAGACACAAAAAACTCAAACTATTCTCTGTCTCATATCGCCTACTTAGAGGCGATCTCTGCTCGACTTACAAAGCCATATCTTACAAAGCCATATCTGACCCAGCTCAGTTAGAAATGCTATATCTAAAGAAATCCCAATCTCTCTGCACCACACACTCTAGAGACCTCAACCTCATTACCACAATCAACAGAGTATGCTGGAGGGACAGGTTCATAACCCAGGGACTGCCCATGCTATGGAATAGACTTCCCATACATGTCAAACAGAGTACCTCACTGGCCCTCTTCAAAAGAAATCTTGACAAGTGGATGGGAAATAGAAAATCCACCCCAGGGATCACTCCAGTGGCTCTACTTGACAGAGGCACTATGAACTAAGGTCAGGTGGCATGATGCCAGGATAATCCTATGGGCTAGGCTTGTAAAGGCTCCAGGCCATTAGCCTAGTACACACCTATGAACATGCAAAAAACAAGCTTATTACTGACGTGGGCACTTCTGCAGGCAATAAATTCCCCTTCAATCATCTCATATATATTTTGTAATTAGAACATTCTTCTACCTAGCCCAGTTGATTATCAAAGGTATAAGTTCTAAGTCCAAGGATATTATCTTCTCTCCCTTATCAGAGAATATAAAGCTTGCTTCAGCATGCATCTGCCCAGGGACGAGACCCAACTTAAAAAATGAGTTCTGTTGAGATATGCAGGCAGCCTTAAAGCTACAGCACTCTCTTCTGTCTCATACAGACCCTTATGGAGTGACTTCTGCCTAGCCTACAAGGCTTCAAGTAATGACCCGATTCTGCTTGACCACCATAAGGTTTGCAAAACTTGTAACACAGTAAGCACCTATACAAAAGACCTAAACCTCAACTGCAACACAAACAGAACCAGTTGCTGGGAAGCATCTCTCCCAAAGCATTCCTCTCATGTGGAAAACACCTCTCCTTTATATTAAACAAAGTTGGTCTCTAACCCTCTTCAAACACAACCGAGACAAATGGATGGGTAACCATAAATTCTTCCCAAGTCTGGCCTCACAATTCCTTATGGGAATTGCAGGGCTATGCTACTAATGATCTATCTGTTCTCAACTGCCTAGTAATAACCTGAGAATCTATAACTGATCTTCCCCAATAGTGGAAAAAAGAAACAAAACATATGAGAGAACCTTAACTTCTTTTAGCAGTAAAATGGCAACTCTCCTGTGTATTCCATCAAGTTTCTGCAAACAGCATTTTGTTTCACTAATTCCTCCACAAACCATTCCTGCTGGCTTCCAGTTTCTGAAAGCTCCAAACCTGCATTCTTCTTCCCCATATGTATGGCCTGACCTATTCACACTTGTGTCAAACACTGGACAGGTCCCCTTTCCAGGATGAACTTACTAACATATGAAGGCATGTAAGCAGCATGGAAAGATAGTGGCAGGCACTGCCAGTAAAATGAGAAACCAACATACTCCTGGCTCTAAGCTATTCCATTTCCCTTTTCCATTCCATTTTCTGTGGCAAAGCGTGCAATGAAGCAATGAAATCCTATGAGATTCTGCACTCCCCCTTCACTGAGTACCCCTCATCCTCCCTCCAAGGAGGAGGAGGCACCAGAATAAAGCCTACTGAACCTTGCATCATAGTAAGCAGAATAACTAAATGTATTTCCAGCCATAGCTTAGATCTCACCAACACAGTGACCATTCTTTCTCAATCATGGCTCCACAAATATGAGGCTCCCTTCATTCTATCCTAAACCCCATTTCCCTAGCTCATAAATTCAGGCCAGCCCTAAAATATACCTACTTAAAGAAGCCAATGTAAATGTGCTTACTACAGCAGAATCGCCTAGCATTATTAACATCACATCTATAACCCTAATGACTTATTGTTCTTTTTGTGAACTCTACAGTTGATCTCAGCCTCATCCAATCTTCCCCATTAATATGCACCCTAGGACTTCCCTCCTTTCCTTAACTTTCTGCATATCTACACAGCATCTCCTCAACTCATTAGCTGATAATTCCAAATAATTATACAACAATAATGTAGCCAGTGTCACGAATGTACCAGAGTTAACACCACATCACCATGCCAAATATAGTCATACTTCCAAAGTGGTACTATTTTTCCTTAAAACTACTGCCTTGAAAAAAAAACAGGGGATTCAAAAAAGTATTCGCTTATAAGTAGCTAAAGATACTTTGCTAAAAAAGACTACTTCTCCAATTACAGTTTTTGCTGGTTGCAGTTCTTATCCCCATTTTTTTTCTTCCATACCATCAGACCAAACCCCCTCTTCTCAGATGGCACTCAGTTGCTTCTGCACTACTCAACATCCTTATTGCCTTGTGACCCCAGTACTCTTGTCTATAAGTGGGAAACAAATCTCTAGCTATTCAAGACTTTTTTTCTTAGTCTGACATATAGGTTGAAGAAATGACAGACTAGTAATGTTGACTTATTTATTGCTATTGTTTACAGGGAAAGCCAGACTTGGCACAGGTCGCATTATTCAGCGGCGGCCCAGGGAGAAATGCTCCATTTTCCAGAATGAGTAGAAGGCAGTTATACAAGACTTGCACAACAAATGTACATACATACAGTGGATATAAAAAGTTTACACACCCCTGTTAAAATGCCAGGTTTTTGTGATATAAAAAAATGAGACCACAATAAATAATTTCAAAACTTTTCCCACCTTTAATGTGACCTACAACCTGTACAATTCAATTGAAAAACAAACAAATCTGTTAGGGGAAAAATATAAAAAAATAAAAAAGTACAATACTCTGGTTGCATAAATGTGCACACCCTTAAACTAATACTTTGTTGAAGCACCTTTTGATTTAATTACAGCATTCAGTCCTCTTGAGTAGGAGTCTATCAGCATTACACATTGTGACTTGGCAATATTTGCCCACTCTTCCTTGCAAAAATGCTCCAAATCTGTCAGATTGCAAGGGCATCTCTTATGCACAGCCCTCTTCAAGTCACCCCACAGATTTTCTATCGGACTTAGGTCTGGGCTCTGGCTGGGCCATTCCAAAACTTTAATTTTCTTATGGTGAAGCCATTTCTTTGGTGATTTGGTTGTATGCTTGGGGTCATTGTCGTGCTGAAAGGTGAAATTCCTCTTCATCTTCAGCTTTCTAGCAGACGCCTGAAGGTTTTGAGCCAAAAGTGACTGGTACTTGGAACTGCTCATAACTTCCTCCACCTTGACTAAAGCCCCAGTTCCAGTTGAAGAAAAGCAACCCCAAAGCATGATACTGCTACCACCATGCCTGTGGGATTGGTGTTCTTTTGGTGACGCAAAGTGTTGTTTTTGCACCAAACGTACCTTTTGGAATTTTGGCCAGAAAGTTCAACCTTGGTCTCATCAGACCATAACACATTTTCCCACATGCTTTTGGGAGATGATGTATTGTTTTGCAAATTTTAGCTGGGCCTGGATGTTTTTCTGTGTAAGAAAAGGCTTCCGTCTTGCAACCCTATCCCATAGTCCAGACATATGGAGAATACGGGAGATTGTTGTCACATATAGTGCACAACCAAATACTTGCCAGAAATTCCTGCAGCTCCTTCAGTGATGCTGTAGGTCTCTTGGCAGCCTCCCTGATGAGTTTTGGCCTTGTCTTTTCATTAATTTTGGAGAGACATCCAGTTCTTTGCAACGTCACTGTTGTCCCATATTTTCTCCACTGACTGTCTTCACTGTGTTCCATGGTATTCAATGCTGTGGAAATTTTTTGTACCCTTCTCCTGACTGATACCTTTCAACAATGAGATCCCTTTGATGATTTGTAAGCTATCTGTGAACCATGGCTTTTGCTGTGGCAGGCAACTGAGTCAATCCCAGGAAAATCCTACTAGGACAGCTGAACTTTATTTGGGGTTAATCAGAGTCTCTTTAATTGATGGCAGGTGTGTACCCAAGAAGATTGAATGCTGTAATTAAATCAAAAGGTGCTTCAACAAAGTATTAGTTTAAGGGTGTGCACACACAACAAAGTATTAGTTTAAGGGTGTGCAAACTTATGCAACCAGCATATTGTACGTTTATTTTTTATATTTTTCTCCTAACAAATTTGTTTTTCAATTGAATTGTACAGGTTATAGGTAACATTAAAGGTGGGAAAAGTTTTGAAATGATTTATTGTGGTCTCATTGTTTTATATCACCAAAACCTGGCATTTTAACAGGGGTGTGTAAACTTTTTATATCCACTGTACATACGTACACAGAATAGTAATGACATGACAGTTAAACAATAATATATGTACATACATAAAATAGTAAATATGCATGCATATAATAGTAAATGAACATAAACAGAATAGTAATGATATTACAGTTAAAACAAGAATACAGTAAAATATTAGTTAACATCAAGCTTATAGGAGTCTAGTTATTTTCAAATGGAATCAGCTGTAAATAGATATTGAGTAGGAGACAGTGAGGTAATTACAGGGTGAAAGTGGTTACAAACTGTGAAGGAGTACAGCTGAGGTCTAGTAATAGGGAGACAGAGATAGTATTGGAGAGGGATAGATGGTAGTCAGATAGCGAAGAGATTGTAAAGACGTAGCTATATTATGGCCAGTTACATAAAAGAGTGGTGAGTGTTAGTAAAGGTTTGAAAATTATCCAGGAAGATCAGAGAGCTGACAACTGAGTAGGTATGATTTCAGATGAGTTTTAAATGATTTCAGGGAGTGTTCTTGGCGTATTGTTAGTGGGATGGAATTCCAGAATTTAGCAAAATGGTGGGAGAGTAGTGATTTGCTAACAGAACTGATGGGTTTTCATACATGTAATAGGTATCTGTCAGATGATCGCAGTGGCCCGGAAGGGTTATATATTTGTATGAGGATGAAGATGATGCTGATGGACAGTTGGCTGGTTTATATACAATGTTGTAGATTTGTGGAAGTTGTGAGTAGGTTAGATAATGTGGGAATTCCGGCCACAGTAATTCCCTCAGGGCAACACAGTGGTGGGTTCTGTTTAGAAGGTTGGCAGTGAATCATGATATTATGAAATAACATTGCTCAAGTTTGTTTAGCAAGGTCACATGGATGTTTTTAAGTATGGGTGCAGAATACATTAGCATAGGCAAGAGGAGAAATGAGGACGTGTTTTCTTATATTGTCAGAGAGGAAGGGTTTGATTCTGATAGAATGTAGTTTTTGGTGTAATATTTTCACTGTATTTTGGATGTGTGTCAAATTTTAGGTTCCCATCTACACAGATGCCTAGTAATTTAGTACGTCTGACAAGTTACATTTTTGTTTTGTTGGCTGAGGTAACTGAGAAGGAAGTTTTGTTGATTGTAAGCTGTTTGAGAGCAAATATGATTAGTTTGAATTTATTTGGGCATAGGAATAGTTTGGCAGATGCCAGCCAGGTTTCTACAGAAGAGAAGGACTCCTGGGAAAGTTCTTGTAGTTTCTTGATTTTTTTTGCAATACATATAACTGTGGCATCAACTGCATACTGTACTAGGGATGAAGTTATACGGGTTTCATTTACGTCATTGATGAAGATGATAAAGAGAATGAGTCCTAAGACTGACCCTTGTGGTACACTAACTAAGACAGGGAGGAAGGATGAGATATCCTTTTTTTTCACTTGACAGCTTCAGCTCTATTTTGGAGGTAGCTAGAGAATCCTGACATAGCAGCGGTGTTGAGTACCAGGTTATGAAGTTTGTGTAGGAGAATGCAGTGAGAGACCATTTAAAAGGCCTTGGATAAACTAAGGAAAAGGGCAGGCACTAGGTTTCCGGCATTCCTATTTGTGTTCACTGTATTGGTGAAACTAAGTAAAATGGTAGAGGTACTGTGGTGGGGACGGAAGCCATGCTGAGATGAAGAGAGGAGGTTATGTTGTGTGAGGTAATATAAGAGTTGTGACTGGATGCATTATTTGGTTGTAGTTTGTGAGTTCAGCTGAGTGCCCTCCTTTGTGTACGGGAAGAATGTGGCTTTTTTTCCCAAATAATTGAAATGGGGTAGTCTATTGCTTCAGCAGCCATTTTAAGGTATTCCCCAAGTAGACTGTTGGGGACTGAGGCAGTGGCTTTCAATTTAATTAATAGTTTTTTTTTTTTTATGTAAGCAGTGGGGACTGGTTGGAAGGAGAGGTTATGAAGAGACATGGTGCTGTTGGCTAGTTGTTGGTATTAGGGGAATTGTTTTATGTAGCGATGAGACTGAGTGAATGAAATGAGATTTGAAAGCCTCATCACAGCTGGGACTGTTGCTATTCGTGTTAAGTGTAGACGTTTGAGTGGTGAGACCAGACTGAGCAGCTGATGTATACAGGACTACAGCGTTTTGGGATTTTTGTAATTTTTATTTTGCAGGTCAGTATGATATGGGGTTTTTTGTTTTGGTTTTTTTTATGTTTTTTTTTAATCTAGCTAAATTTGAGTTTTAGTTTGGTTTCTGAGTTCACTGAATTTTTGGAAATTTGTTAAGCATTTTAATGGATAGCCATGCATTCCGGCTCTAGGTGTTACAAGCTGTTTTGTATTTCAAGTCAACCAGGAAGCAGGTTTAGCTCTCTTTTTTCTGAGTATAGCAAGTTCATTTAAGACATTCAATATAGTAGAATTAAAAAGAGCTACAGAGTCATCTAATGGAATGTATTTTAGAGCATTTCAATTATACAAGATTAGATGAGAGATAAAGGAATCTTTGTTGAAATGTGTGAGGTTATGTGCTATGCTGAAATGTGGCCGCTTTTGAATATTAGTTTGCTTTCTTATTACATATGCAGGGAGATGATCACTTAGGGTATCTGGAATGATACCCTGGGGTAAAGATTCTATAAGGCATAGAGAGAGGTAAGAATGTAGTCAATTAATTTTCCCTTAGTGTTGTTTTTATTATAATGGGTGGGAGTGGAGATTAGCTGTGAGAGATGGCAAGTAAGCAACTATGATGGATAATGTCTTGTTTTGTTTGAGTATGAGGGCAGATATGAGAATTTTTGCTTTATCAAATTGTGGAGGATTTATTGGTGAAGGGGTAAGCTGTTGAGAATTTCTGTATAGTGCTGCAACTCCATCAGTCATTTTATTTTGGCTCTCTGCTCTTAGTATATTACAGTTTTGGGGTAGAATTTCATTACCTTTTGTTTCTTTTTTTCACCCAGGTTTCAGTTAGTACTACTACTATATCTGGATCATGTAGGTTAAGCCATGCATGGAACTGTGGTATTTTATTGTAGATGCTTCTAATGTTTATATGTGCAGTATTAAGGGAAGAAAAAGCAGTGTTAAAATTTATTGGAGAGTTGTGGTTTGTGAGGGTTGAAGAGTTCAATGTCTGTGGGGATGTAGTTGGTCCAGGGTTTGGATGGATGTCATCAATGAGTTTCATTTTCTGGAGATACATTCACTGTAGGATAAGCACTTCCTTTTAATTCTTAATTTTAGCTTATGTATTACGAGGTTATGTAAATGTAGGTTGTGTTATAAAAAGTTTGGTATTGGGAGAGCATAGTGTAGATGTCATCTTAGGTGAATTAAGGGTTGGGTATGCTGCAGCATGTTAGATAGTATAACTACTAGGATTATGGTGAGAAGTTATGTGGAATTGTGAAAGTAAAGATGTTAAGTCTGTGAATAGCAGGAGAAGCAAGACTGTTAGCATGGAGACTAGTATCTTGGTGGTTAGTTACATGAGGATATTTTACAAGTTTAGGGATAGAGGAGGCAGTGGAAAAAGATGGGTAATGTTTTGCATTGGGAAATATTTTTACGAAGAGAAGATTCAAGTGATGGGCAAAGAGCTATGATACATTACTACCTGCCAGTAAGTGTCTACCTTTGAGCAGGTGGCTTATTCTTATACCATTTGTACTACCCCTTTTTGGAAATGCAGGAAAAAAACATGAAAGTCAATGATGCATGTGTACAAATCCTATCAGACCCAGCCAAACACCAACATTCAGCAATGCAGTGCTGAGGACTCTCTGTCTGCAGTACGTTCTGCAAGTCACAGGATATATGCTGCTGCTGGAATCTTCTGCCCCTTCTGCTGGAATCCTCTGCCCCTTCATGAAAGGGTATTCACCTGGGGAATCAGACGTTTATCTGTTCACCCTACGAATCAATGACACTTAGCTTTTGCTCAGGCAAACAGAAATGCCAACATTGCACTTTTCACACTGGCTTACATAAATTAATGTCTAACATTTCATGAATGAAGACAGCAACAAAGAAACTCACAGTTATGGGCTTCAATGGATGGTATTCCCCAAATTCCACAGTTACTCTTTCTAAGTGGCAGGATTCCTGCTCCTGTTTGTAATTCCTCCATCTTGAATGCCTTAAAAATGTATACAATATGTTAGCAAAATACTTTCTAAAACAAAACATGCAACACAAAAAATGAAGTCTACAGAACCTTAAAATTCAAAATACCCACAAATACTCTATTATTAATCAAGAACTACAGCTGCTCCAAATTGGAAGAAAACACTGGGTTAGTACTTTACGGTAAACAGACAACGAGAAAGAAGTGTTGTAAAAGGTTCTGTATTTTGGAAGGTATACTCAATAATTAAATCACTACAAGAGTTTTGCCCACTGCAGTTTGAACCCATCTTCATCCCACACCCCAATCTCCCCACTGACATTCTGTCACTCATTTAATTTTACATTCCGACAATAAACTGCCTATTCAAGACAAAGATACAGACAACCCCCATCTTCACGCCTTCATTCAAGGCCTACAGGGTAAAAACAGAACTCAGGGAACACAAGTACAGGATAAATCACCACTAAGATGAAAAGGCAGCCTAAAATTATAAAATGGTGTAAAGAGTGAAATTGCAAATAACACATACAATCACCATGAGGGGAAAATGGAAAATTAAGGAAATGAAATAAGGGGAGGCCATAGAAGTGGGTGAAACAACTAGGTTGACAGACAGCATTACATTTCAGAGACCAGAAGTGAACATCATGCTGTGAGGTTTATAGAAAGATGAACTTTCACGATAAAATCAGATAACTGTAGGGAATACTAAATAAAAAAGAAATGGTAAACGGAAAATATGGTCAAACACAGCAAAGCAGAGTACTATCAGGTAAACCAGAAAAACAAGGAACAGTATGGGGACAGAATTACTAAACAGAAGTAGGGGAAAGAAAGAGAAATGAAATGCATTAGGGTGGAGTAAACAGGAAATGAAGAAAGTGCTGGGATAATAGCAGCAGAAACCAAAAAGGGATGGCACCAGACAATGACTTGGAGAGAAGGAAAATGAAATTTCAGTAAACAGGTCTGTTGTCTCTTTTTAACGGCGGGATAATTTTTAACATACTCTTCTGTCCCTCATTAAAAAAGATGCAATCATTCTGTTCACTGTGATTTTGCAGTGTAGGAAAATGTTTGTAAAGAAGTCCAGGAACAATGAAGTTAAAAACAAAAAGATGAAAAAAAAAAGGAAGGAAAGAAGAAACCACTAAATGACTAGCTGTTGCACTTATACACAGACAATGCATGTAGTATTATGTAGGGTAGAAAAGTCTAAAGAAAACTTTTAATTTTAAAGATGATTGTGTCAACCTGACTGAAAAGTCTCCACAAATATTTTACACATTCAAAGTTTAAAGCTGTTTCCAGCAGCAGAAGAAGCTTGCTGGAAATGTGATAAGGTGCAAATAGGGGACTGGAAGCATATTTTGAGGATTCAGATAGCTTAGTAGAATTTAAAGGACCACTACGGGGGGAAAAACACACTTTATCTTTTCTTGAATTTCTACACATTGCTAACCTGTATTTGTCAGAAAATAGTAGTCTCAACAACTGTACTATGATAGTGCACAATGGGAAAAGATTTAGCTTTAGAAGAAAGCAAGCTCTGATCAGGATGTCTATCCCAGAAAGACACTGAGGGTTACAAAAACAAGAAAATTGGTAGTAACTACTACTTTCTGATGAAAACAGGTTAGCAATGTGTAGAAATTCAAGGAAAGATAAAAAAAAACAAGTGTTTTATTTTTATTTTTTCCTGTAGTGGTCCTTTAAGGAGAATGCAGGAGCTGATAACTCCCATTAAGAAGCAAGACGAGTTGTCAACAAAAGAAAAGTTGTTACGGATAAACAGACAGGAAAGGACAAATAACGTAATAAGGGAACTTATCTAGATAATGATGTTGATGGCTAGGAAAGCTATAACAAGAAGAGGTAAAGTGAGGTTATGCCAAAACTAAGTGAGGTAATAGAATTAGTTGAAATGGTTAAGAAGAGAGGAGGAGGAGATCGGCTATAAGACAATGAATCAAAAGGTCAAATTCAATGCTCAATGGCAAAGTTGAGCACAATATTTGGAGAACAAGTGAAGAAAAAGGAAGTTAGCTGGTGCCCTGGGGAGGACACAGTGTATATTGGTTTACTTTTTCTACAAGAGAATCTGTTGAAAGGGAGAGGACATGATAGACCATGCATACTAAATGTGAAACAGAGAACTAAAGCAGTAGGGATGTATATGACAAACAGTGGGGAGTCTAAATAAGAATTTGAACATGTTCAATAATTTAAGGCACTAGGGGGTCTCTGTTGTAAGGAAAAGGGGCAATAATGGGGGGGGGTGATTATGAAAAAATCAAGATGCCTCTGCATTTCTATGGCAACTGTTGGATACTGAAGAGTTATATGTCTGTATGTCAAATAGAAATGTGTTAAGAAGTGGAGTGAGATTACAGATTGTGGAAACCCAAATTGACAATTGCAACCTGTATAAGGAAACTTATTGTTGAAAAATTGAGTAGAAATAATCAGGAGACCATTGACAAAAACATGTATGAAGAATGCACAAAATGTAAAATGTTATGGAAGAGGAGATGAAGGTTTTATTTAATGTAAAAAATATTCCAGTTGGATAAATGCAATCTGGTGCTACTTAGTTTGTTGCACTTAAAGTAATATAATGTAAAATTTCAGAGTAGTTTCTAGAATCACTTAAGAAATGGTTTGTAAAATCTGTATAATAAAGTTTTTATATTTTGACTACAAAATCATTCTTCTTTATCCAGATTACATTTTATTATAACTACACCGCTGTAGTTAAAAGTGTATTATCTACACAATTAATCCATAGTGAAAATGTATTCTCTCTCTCGCCATTCCACCTTCTTTTAATGCTGCTGCCACCAATAAAACTTACTATAAAATATAAACCAAACAACGAAAAAAAAAAGATGCTGTGAAAATGATGACAGTAAAAACAATAAGACATTAAGCACACCACAAAAATGTGTATGCAAGTACAAACTACATGAAACCTGAACAGGCATCAAAACAGACTGGGAAGTTTTCCAAGAACATAAGCACTTTAGTGGGCTTCTGAGAGGTGCTGTATATTGCTATGTGAGACTTAAAAGAGGAAAGAGACTTGGGGAATTCACCAAATGCCTGACGGACTGATACTAGGAGCAGGAATAAGAAACATAAGGAAATGGAAGTACATGAAAGTAAAATAGGTTTTACACATATGAATGTCTGCATCTAAGTGTGGCTAGGATGTAGACTATCCAAGCCAGACTACAGAAATAAATTAAAACAGTTGTTCAACGATAAAGTGCAAAGCATGCAAACACTGTTGTTGAGCAACAACTTTTTTTCTTGTGCAAGCATTTTTCAAAAAACTGTTTAAAGTAGTCTTACAGAGATGCTTCCAAATACCTTAATTTAAATCTATAGTGCAAGAAAGATGTACTCACTTCACTGTCTGGATACATGTAAATTAGAATTAACTATAATATCTGACCAACTGTAAAGTGCTTAAGTAACTGCCATCTGTTAAATTAATTTCAGGACAAATAACTACATAAAAAACAGTCTGGCAAAAACTACAACATACTATGACAATTACATACAGGTTGTCAAGTTCCCATTTCCTTACACTTAATATTCATGCTTACACTCAATTTCTCAAGCATTCAATGAAATCTCTAACTCTCTTTTTCCTTATTGCAACTCTCACAATGCATATGTTTGGCAGGCGTTTTAAAACTTAATTCAACCATAACACTTGTACAAAAAAATTCTTTTCAGCAAAAGAATATTTGCAAGGGTGAAGATGCATGTGAACACTCATGATGAAGAACATTTTTAATACATATGAACTTAATTTAACCACTAACAGGGAAGAGGAGGAAATGCATGAAGTAGAAAGTGAAGTTCCAGACCTGGCAACCAAGAGGCCATTACCACTGCCCCTTCAGTGGGGAGAGAGTAATGCACAACATGGCTGTCAGGCAGCCACAAGGGTTTTTTTCTGGTTAATGACCTAACCCCACCCTCTGTGTGGAGGACATACAACCCCATGCCATACTGGGGACCACTACACCTTGTCATGCACTTGAATGCATCTGTGCTCCTGCCACTCAAGACTGTTGCTTTCAGAGCTTGGTGTGAGCTAAATGTACACCCTGGAACCAGCCTCCCCAAAGGTTGAAAGTATAAGATAGTCCAGCACTGCAGCATCTAACTCACTCCCCACCCATCACAGACATGCCCATCATTCCAGCCAGTACCATTAGGTGTCAAGTCACAAATTCAACTCAGGTTGCCTGGGTCATTCTCTGGGCCTTAGCACCCTACACCAATAGAGATGGCAAAGGCAGAGATGTTCTGACAGCCTCCCTAGGGCCAGGGTTAACCCAGGCTCTAGAGTTTCACCTGGAAATATGGATAGGCAATATTATTTCAATGCATAAGCAGAAAACTAGTGAAGGTATCTGTGTTAAAAATGGATCAGGCTGAAAATCCTATAAAATCTCTAAAACCAAAGTAGTACAGACAATGACTGAGCAGAGAGTATTGGTGAATCATAAAAGTGCATGGAATAACCCTGTAGCATCATTATTTTTGGAATGATTTTCACGAACTTAATGAAACCTCAAAATTTACTGCCTTGCCCAGGCCTTGTGAAGATAAATTTATAAAGTGATTAAAAAAGGCACAGTATGTCACCACATTAGCCCTAATAAAGGGGTAATGCAGACCCTTTTAACCAAATGTTATAACAGAAAACACAAAAATCTGTATTGCAGATGGCCTCGTTCATATTATCTTTTGGCCTGTATAGAGCAAAGACTGATGAACTATACTGTGAAGCTTCCTACTAGTTACACTGCATATTTAAATGTAATTACCTAGCTGATGTGTGGGAAACGATCTTTCCATAGGTTCAAGAAGTCGTAGATTTCATCTGGGCAGCAGGTCTGATAACTAAACCTGACAAATGCAGTACTGTAATGGAGAAAGCCAAACATCTGCACTGCACCATATGATATAACTTGGTGAAACTCCAGGTGGAGAAGGTTGAGACCAAAACTAAAAAGCAAGTCAGGGCATTCTTGGGAATGGTTAACTATTACATGTTTTTACACTTCTGTATGTCCTCTAACCAATATGACAGGTAAGGGCTTTGAGATCTGAGGATATCTATCAGGCATTCCTGTCTTTAAAATGTGTGCCATGTACACACCTGTATTGGTTGTCCTGATTTTGGTAAGGAATTCATTATACAGAGAGAAGAATTACTGTCCTAGGAAATCTGGAGGAAGAACACACCACATGTTACTTTATCAAAAACTGTTCCTTCAAGACCCCAAATACACTACAGAGGAAAAAGAATGACCTGTCATTAGATGGGCAGTCTCCACACTGCCTCTTAGGTAGACACTTGACACTTTAGGCTCATCACAGATCATGTCCCTTTAAAACAGATTGTGTCAAATAAAGATAAACTCTTCTGTCACAAAAGTTTCTAAGGCTGCAACCTTACCACTTTTTGGTAGAACACAGACCTAAAGTTAAACATACTAAATCTTGATGGCTGTTCCCAGATGCATGCTTTGTCCACATAAGTTGTTCAGACCCCTAGTCTTGAGCTTGAAGAAGGAAAATGTGATAAGCGCTGCTGGATGAGGAAGGTATATCAACCCTGAGCTACTACAGTATCTGTGGTCTGCTTTGTTTTAGCAGTAAAGCAGTTGTAGAGATCTGCACTACAGAGTGGCTAGACAAATGCATAGAACCAACAAAACTCCACGTGACAGTTCAGAACAGAGTTTGAACAAGCTTGTGTGCTGAAATCCAGAAAAAGTTCTACTACAGGCACTGAGAAACAACTACAAGTAAAACTGCTGCGTCTGAGTTCAACAGAAAAGCTCTGCACATCATAATTGTGTCTTTTTACTGTTGTTTAAAGCCTGCAAGTACAACTGGACTACACGGCTATTGTAGTAAAGGTTACATCAAGACAAACAAGTTATCTTGTGCATTAACTGTATGTAAAGCAAGCTGCTGGATTTGTCTTATGTGAAAGCTGAAATAAGCCAGTTGTTTTATGTTTGCCTTACTGATCAATTGCAATTTTTGTACCAGTTCTTGTTGTAATTATGCACTCATCTTGTAAACTGGGATCCCTTCTTCTAACATTTATAGTTTTTGCTTTAGTTAATTCAATGGACCTACATATATTAAGTTTAATAAACTGAGGTTTCTGTTTACTGTATGCTAAGCAACTGTCCAATTGTTTCATGATCCCATGTTGCCCACCCATTGTCTGCAGCAGATTCTACTACAAGGTAACAAGAATGCGGCAGATCAGTTACTCAGTCAAGATATTAGACAAAACATAACTGCAGTTATATTTAAGTGAAAGTTAACAAAAGTAACTGGGAACAGGATAATATTCTTAGTAAGGTATATAGTGCTTAGCACACAATGTAATAAAACAGATGTAAAACTAATGAGTTATGGTCTCCCACTGGATTGACTGATAATTTTTATGGAGAAAATTATTGATGTGTTAATCACATCAATGACAGAAATACTCAGAAGCATACCTGGCACAATCAGTATCTTGTGCCAGTTACACGAACCAGCACCATACCTCCTCAGCTCTTCAAGTGAAGAGCAAAAAAACCTACTTCACTGTGATCATCAGCTTATTACACTTACATTCAAACCCCCAGTTTCCAATGCAGAGCAAAAAAGAGGTTGTACAGTGGTGCAGCAGATACAGTTGTCACCTCACAGCAAGAGGTTCTCCAGTTCAATTCTCTGCATGTCCTTACTGCATTAGCATGGGTTTCCTCCCGTTGCTCCAGTTTCTTCCCACATTCCAAAGACATGATCTGGAGCGTTTCTCCCCAGGCCTCTGCTGAAAATGGGCTCTGTGCCAGACATTTCCAGTAAACAAATGTTACAATAAAATAACAAAAAAAAAAGCCAATGGCTAAACTGCATCCATCAGCTTACTACAGTCAGATCCATGCTGACCCCAGCTGCCCACAGCTCTTCTACTGAAAGGCAAAAAATAATCCACAACAGCCATTCCATTCCTTCTGTTTGCACACATACCAGGTAGCTAGATACATGACACATCCACACCCCATACCCCAGTGATTCAGGCCCCATTTCTGAGCCTTGCCATCAATCTTCCTTCCACATAATTTATTGAAAAAAAAAATTCTTCTTATAAACTGTAGCAAACAGCCACTACACTATATAACCTGCCTGCCAAAAAAAACAAACATATTATATACACACACACACACATATATAAACACAGACCACACATATATATGGGTTCTGTTCAAGAGCTCAAAATACTGAAATCTCAAATTTCAGTATTTCGAGCCCAAGAAGCCGCCCAATCCACATAATAGAGAATGTTTAGAAGTGCGAAATTCAAAACCTCAAATACTGGAGGTTTTGAATTTCACGCTTCTAAAGTTCCGCTATGGTTATGTATTCAGCTAAGTGTGTGTTAAGGGGTTTGGGTAGGGGCTGTGATG